>NW_027143455.1:35000-45000 GCF_026170545.1 Melanerpes formicivorus | reverse complement strand
ACAACCAGCCGACCTCCGCCCAGCGGCAGGTCGCAGAAATCACGCCGGCTTGTACGATGACGTAGGCGGAGGCAGAGCGCAACAGCGACCCCTTGGCGACAAGCGCGATCTCCGCGGAGAGCACGTCTACTCGCCGAGGGAGAGCACGTCTACTCGCCGAGGGAGAGCACGTCTACTCGCCGAGGGAGAGCACGTCTACTCGCCGAGGGAGAGCACGTCTACTCGCCGAGGGAGAGCACGTCTACTCGCCCAGGGAGAGCACGTCTACTCGCCCAGGGAGAGCACGTCTACTCGCCCAGGGAGAGCACGTCTACTCGCCCAGGGAGAGCACGTCTACTCGCCGAGGGAGAGCACGTCTACTCGCCCAGGGAGAGCACGTCTACTCGCCCAGGCAGAGCACGTCTACTCGCCCAGGGAGAGCACGTCTACTCGCCGAGGGAGAGCACGTCTACTCGCCGAGGGAGAGCACGTCTACTCGCCGAGGGAGAGCACGTCTACTCGCCGAGGGAGAGCACGTCTACCTCCCGCCTGAGGGAGAGCACGGGGGGGGGGGACAAAGACAGGCGGCAGCAGCTTCGGTGAACGTCACCCGGGAGGGGACCGGGGCTGTCCCGGGGCAGTCCCGGGAAGCCGGCGTCCGACACAGGGAACCGTCAGCTGCCGGACCGGGGCGAATCCCCGCGGCCACGGCAGGGGTGGGGGCTCGAAGACAGCCGGCAGCCGCTTCGGTGAACGTCACCCGGGAGGAGACTGGGGCCCTCCCGGGACCGTCCCGGGAAGACGACGTTCGGCACGAGATCCCGGCCGCGGCCGGACCGGCTCGAAGCCTCGCGGTCCCGGCAGCAGCCGGAGCCGCTCGCCGCCTCGGGCTCCCGGCCCCCTACAGATCCGGCGACTCGTTCGCGGGCGGCGGGGGGAGGCAGTGGAGGGGGTGCGGGGAGAAGCGGCAGCGGAGGCGGAGGGGGGGGGGGCTCGAAGACAGCCGGCAGCCGCTTCGGTGAACGTCACCCAGGAGGCGATCGGGGCCGTCCCGGGGCCGTCCCGGGATGCCGGCTTCCGGCACGGGGGTCCCGGCCGCGGCCGGACCGGCTCGTATCCCCGCGGCTCCGGCAGGGGGGGGGGGGGCTCGAAGACAGCCGGCAGTCGCCTCGGTGAACGTCACCCGGCCGGCGACCGCGGCCGTTCCGGGGCCGTCCCGGGAAGCCTGCGACAGGCACGGGGTCCCAGCCGCGGCCGGACCGACTCGAAGCCCCGCGGCCCCCGGCACGGGGGAGGCCCAAAGACTGGCGGCAGCCGCTTCGCTGAACGTCACCCGGCCGGCGACCGGGGCCGTCCCGGGGCCGTCCCGGGATGCCGGCATCCGGCACGGGGTCCCGGCCTCGGCCGGACCCGCACTGGGTGCCGCCGCCTCGGGCTCTCGGGACGGTATGGATCCGCCGACTCGTTCGCCGGCGGCGGGGGGAGGCAGTGGAGGGGGTGCGGGGAGAAGCGGCAGCGGAGGCGGAGGGGGGGGGGGGCTCGAAGACAGCCGGCAGCCGCTTCGGTGAACGTCACCCGGCCGGCGACCGGGGCCGTCCCGGGGCTGTCCGGGGATGCCGGCTTCCGGCACGGGGTCCCGGCCGCGGCCGGAGCGGCTCGAATCCCCGCGGTCCCGGCAGCAGCCGGAGCCGCTCGCCGTTCGGGCTCCCGGCACCCTACAGATCCGGCGACTCGTTCGCGGGCGGCGGGGGGAGGCAGTGGAGGGGGTGCGGGCAGAAGCGGCCGCGGAGGCGGAGGGGGGGGGGGCTCGAAGACAGCCGTCAGCCGCTTCGGTGAACGTCACCCGGGAGGCGACCGGGACCGGCCCGGGAAGCCATCGTCCGGCCCCGGATCCCGGCCGCGGCCGGACCGGCTCGAAGCCCCGCGGCCCCGGCACGGGGGAGGCTCGAAGACTGGCGGCAGCCGCTTCGCTGAACGTCACCCGGCCGGCGACCGGGGCCGTCCCGGGGCCGTCCCGGGATGCCGGCTTCCGCCACGGGGTCCCGGCCGCGGCCGGACCGGCTCGAATCCCCGCGGTCCCGGCAGCAGCCGGAGCCGCTCGCCGTTCGGGCTCCCGGCACCCTACGGATCCGGCGACTCGTTCGCGGGCGGCGGGGGGAGGCAGTGGAGGGGGTGCGGGCAGAAGCGGCAGCGGAGGCGGAGGCGGGGGGGGCTCGAAGACAGCCGGCAGCCGCTTCGGTGAACGTCCCCCGGCCGGCGACCGGGGCCGTCCCGGGGCTGTCCGGGGATGCCGGCTTCCGGCACGGGGTCCCGGCCGCGGCCGGACCGGCTCGAATCCCCGCGGTCCCGGCAGCAGCCGGAGCCGCTCGCCGTTCGGGCTCCCGGCACCCTACAGATCCGGCGACTCGTTCGCGGGCGGCGGGGGGAGGCAGTGGAGGGGGTGCGGGCAGAAGCGGCCGCGGAGGCGGAGGGGGGGGGGGGCTCGAAGACAGCCGGCAGCCGCTTCGGTGAACGTCACCCGGCCGGCGACCGGGGCCGTCCCGGGGCTGTCCGGGGATGCCGGCTTCCGGCACGGGGTCCCGGCCGCGGCCGGACCGGCTCGAATCCCCGCGGTCCCGGCAGCAGCCGGAGCCGCTCGCCGTTCGGGCTCCCGGCACCCTACAGATCCGGCGACTCGTTCGCGGGCGGCGGGGGGAGGCAGTGGAGGGGGTGCGGGCAGAAGCGGCCGCGGAGGCGGAGGGGGGGGGGGGCTCGAAGACAGCCGTCAGCCGCTTCGGTGAACGTCACCCGGGAGGCGACCGGGACCGGCCCGGGAAGCCATCGTCCGGCCCCGGATCCCGGCCGCGGCCGGACCGGCTCGAAGTCCCGCGGCCCCGGCACGGGGGAGGCCCAAAGACTGGCGGCAGCCGCTTCGCTGAACGTCACCCGGCCGGCGACCGGGGCCGTCCCGGGGCCGTCCCGGGATGCCGGCTTCCGGCACGGGGTCCCGGCCGCGGCCGGACCGGCTCGAATCCCCGCGGTCCCGGCAGCAGCCGGAGCCGCTCGCCCTTCGGGCTCCCGGCACCCTACGGATCCGCCGACTCGTTCGCCGGCGGCGGGGGGAGGCAGTGGAGGGGGTGCGGGCAGAAGCGGCAGCGGAGGCTGAGGGGGGGGGGGCTCGAAGACAGCCGTCAGCCGCTTCGGTGAACGTCACCCGGCCGGCGACCGGGGCCGTCCCGGGGCTCTCCGGGGATGCCGGCTTCCGGCACGGGGTCCCGGCCGCGGCCGGAGCGGCTCGAATCCCCGCGGTCCCGGCAGCAGCCGGAGCCGCTCGCCCTTCGGGCTCCCGGCACCCTACAGATCCGGCGACTCGTTCGCGGGCGGCGGGGGGAGGCAGTGGAGGGGGTGCGGGCAGAAGCGGCCGCGGAGGCGGAGGGGGGGGGGGGGCTCGAAGACAGCCGGCAGCCGCTTCGGTGAACGTCACCCGGGAGGCGACCGGGACCGGCCCGGGAAGCCATCGTCCGGCCCCGGATCCCGGCCGCGGCCGGACCGGCTCGAAGCCCCGCGGCCCCGGCACGGGGGAGGCCCAAAGACTGGCGGCAGCCGCTTCGCTGAACGTCACCCGGCCGGCGACCGGGGCCGTCCCGGGGCCGTCCCGGGATGCCGGCTTCCGGCACGGGGTCCCGGCCGCGGCCGGACCGGCTCGAATCCCCGCGGTCCCGGCAGCAGCCGGAGCCGCTCGCCGTTCGGGCTCCCGGCACCCTACGGATCCGCCGACTCGTTCGCCGGCGGCGGGGGGAGGCAGTGGAGGGGGTGCGGGCAGAAGCGGCAGCGGAGGCGGAGGGGGGGGGGCTCGAAGACAGCCGGCAGCCGCTTCGGTGAACGTCCCCCGGCCGGCGACCGGGGCCGTCCCGGGGCTCTCCGGGGATGCCGGCTTCCGGCACGGGGTCCCGGCCGCGGCCGGACCGGCTCGAATCCCCGCGGTCCCGGCAGCAGCCGGAGCCGCTCGCCGTTCGGGCTCCCGGCACCCTACAGATCCGGCGACTCGTTCGCCGGCGGCGGGGGGAGGCAGTGGAGGGGGTGCGGGGAGAAGCGGCAGCGGAGGCGGAGGGGGGGGGGGGGCTCGAAGACAGCCGGCAGCTCTTCGGTGAACGTCACCCGGGAGGCGACCGGGACCGGCCCGGGAAGCCATCGTCCGGCCCGGGATCCCGGCCGCGGCCGGACCGGCTCGTATCCCCGCGGCTCCGGCAGGGGGGGGGGGGGCTCGAAGACAGCCGGCAGTCGCCTCGGTGAACGTCACCCGGCCGGCGACCGGGGCCGTCCCGGGGCCGTCCCGGGAAGCCTGCGACAGGCACGGGGTCCCAGCCGCGGCCGGACCGACTCGAAGCCCCGCGGCCCCGGCACGGGGGAGGCCCAAAGACTGGCGGCAGCCGCTTCGCTGAACGTCACCCGGCCGGCGACCGGGGCCGTCCCGGGGCCGTCCCGGGATGCCGGCATCCGGCACGGGGTCCCGGCCGCGGCCGGACCCGCACTGGGTGCCGCCGCCTCGGGCTCTCGGGACGGTATGGATCCGCCGACTCGTTCGCCGGCGGCGGGGGGAGGCAGTGGAGGGGGTGCGGGGAGAAGCGGCAGCGGAGGCGGAGGGGGGGGGGGGCTCGAAGACAGCCGGCAGCCGCTTCGGTGAACGTCACCCGGCCGGCGACCGGGGCCGTCCCGGGGCTGTCCGGGGATGCCGGCTTCCGGCACGGGGTCCCGGCCGCGGCCGGACCGGCTCGAATCCCCGCGGTCCCGGCAGCAGCCGGAGCCGCTCGCCGTTCGGGCTCCCGGCACCCTACAGATCCGGCGACTCGTTCGCGGGCGGCGGGGGGAGGCAGTGGAGGGGGTGCGGGCAGAAGCGGCCGCGGAGGCGGAGGGGGGGGGGGGGCTCGAAGACAGCCGGCAGCCGCTTCGGTGAACGTCACCCGGGAGGCGACCGGGACCGGCCCGGGAAGCCATCGTCCGGCCCCGGATCCCGGCCGCGGCCGGACCGGCTCGAAGCCCCGCGGCCCCGGCACGGGGGAGGCCCAAAGACTGGCGGCAGCCGCTTCGCTGAACGTCACCCGGCCGGCGACCGGGGCCGTCCCGGGGCCGTCCCGGGATGCCGGCTTCCGGCACGGGGTCCCGGCCGCGGCCGGACCGGCTCGAATCCCCGCGGTCCCGGCAGCAGCCGGAGCCGCTCGCCGTTCGGGCTCCCGGCACCCTACGGATCCGCCGACTCGTTCGCCGGCGGCGGGGGGAGGCAGTGGAGGCGGTGCGGGGAGAAGCGGCAGCGGAGGCGGAGGGGGGGCGGGGGGGACGATAGTGGCGGGGGGCGGGGGGTGCTCGAAGGCAGCCGGCAGCCGGTTCGGTGAACATTCGCCGGGGCGGGGGGCGACCTGTCCGTGCCCGGGGCAGCCCCGGGAAGCCGGCAGCCAGCACGGGGTCCCGGCAGCACCTGTTCCCTGCCCTGGGACTTGCCGTGCCCGGCGGCCGGTTGCCGGGTGGGGGGAGCGATGAGAGGCGGGGCGCAGCGGCCGGGGCAGCGCCGGGCCGCAGCGGGGGGCTGGGCGGGTGGGGTAGGCGTCGAGCGGCAAGCCCTCGGCTGCAGCGAATGTTCGGCGGTGCGGGGCGGGGGGGGACGGGACGACACGTTGGGGGCGCCGAGTCCGAGCCACCCCCGGCCCCAGGGGCGGCCGGAGGGGGAGGCCGGTGCCTGGCCCTGGGAGCTGCTGGGCGCCGGATGGCCGAGGGTGCGTCAGAAGCCGCCCGAGCGGTCGAGCAGGTCCTCCAGAAAGGCCTAGGGTGGCTTCGAGGGCCCCGGGAGCAGTCGAGGGAGGCCTCCAGGCAGGTCTGGAGTGGATGGGAGGCCTTCCAAAGCAGACAAGGGAGGCTGCCAGCGGGGCCTAGGCTGGCACTGCAGCCTGTAAATGGTTGGGGGGGGGGGCCTCTGGTGCGGCCTGGAGTCTCTGGGTGGCGTCCAGAGAGGTGCAAAAGATCCTCTGGTGCGGCCTGTGGTGGCGGAGAAGCCTGCAGAGCGTGCGGGGGAGGCTTCTGGTGTGGCCTGGGGTGGGTCGGAAGCCTGCAGAGCGTGCGGGAGAGGCTTCTGGTGCGGCCTGGGGTGGCTGAGAAGCCTGCAGAGCGTGCGGGAGAGGCTTCTGGTGCGGCCTGGGGTGGCTGAGAAGCCTGCAGAGCGTGCGGGAGAGGCTTCTGCTGCGGCCTGGGGTGGCTGAGAAGCCTGCAGAGCGTGCGGGGGAGGCTTCTGTTGGGGCCTGGGGTGGGTCAGAAGCCTACAGAGCGTGCGGGGGGAGGCTTCCGGTGCGGCCTGGGGTGGGTCGGAAGCCTGCAGAGCGTGCGGGAGAGGCTTCTGTTGGGGCCTGGGGTGGCTGAGAAGCCTGCAGAGCGTGCGGGGGAGGCTTCTGCTGCGGCCTGGGGTGGCTGAGAAGCCTGCAGAGCGTGCGGGGGAGGCTTCTGCTGCGGCCTGGGGTGGCTGAGAAGCCTGCAGAGCGTGCGGGGGAGGCTTCTGCTGCGGCCTGGGGTGGCTGAGAAGCCTGCAGAGCGTGCGGGGGAGGCTTCTGGTGCGGCCTGGGGTGGGACGGAAGCCTGCAGAGCGTGCGGGAGAGGCTTCTGCTGCGGCCTGGGGTGGGTCGGAAGCCTGCAGAGCGTGCGGGAGAGGCTTCTGTTGGGGCCTGGGGTGGCTGAGAAGCCTGCAGAGCGTGCGGGAGAGGCTTCTGGTGCGGCCTGGGGTGGCTGAGAAGCCTGCAGAGCGTGCGGGAGAGGCTTCTGCTGCGGCCTGGGGTGGCTGAGAAGCCTGCAGAGCGTGCGGGGAGAGGCTTCTGGTGCGGCCTGGGGTGGCTGAGAAGCCTGCAGAGCGTGCGGGAGAGGCTTCTGCTGCGGCCTGGGGTGGCTGAGAAGCCTGCAGAGCGTGCGGGAGAGGCTTCTGCTGCGGCCTGGGGTGGCTGAGAAGCCTGCAGAGCGTGCGGGAGAGGCTTCTGCTGCGGCCTGGGGTGGGTGGGAAGCCTGCAGAGCGTGCGGGGGAGGCTTCTGGTGCGGCCTGGGGTGGCTGAGAAGCCTGCAGAGCGTGCGGGGGAGGCTTCTGCTGCGGCCTGGGGTGGCTGAGAAGCCTGAAGAGCGTGCGGGAGAGGCTTCTGGTGCGGCCTGGGGTGGCTGAGAAGCCTGCAGAGCGTGCGGGGGAGGCTTCTGGTGCGGCCTGGGGTGGCTGAGAAGCCTGAAGAGCGTGCGGGAGAGGCTTCTGGTGCGGCCTGGGGTGGCTGAGAAGCCTGCAGAGCGTGCGGGGGAGGCTTCTGGTGCGGCCTGGGGTGGCTGAGAAGCCTGCAGAGCGTGCGGGAGAGGCTTCTGGTGCGGCCTGGGGTGGCTGAGAAGCCTGCAGAGCGTGCGGGAGAGGCTTCTGCTGCGGCCTGGGGTGGCTGAGAAGCCTGCAGAGCGTGCGGGAGAGGCTTCTGCTGCGGCCTGGGGTGGCTGAGAAGCCTGCAGAGCGTGCGGGAGAGGCTTCTGCTGCGGCCTGGGGTGGCTGAGAAGCCTGCAGGGCGTGCGGGGAGAGGCTTCTGCTGCGGCCTGGGGGTGGGTGGGAAGCCTGCAGAGCGTGCGGGGGGAGGCTTCTGGTGCGGCCTGGGGTGGCTGAGAAGCCTGCAGAGCGTGCGGGGGAGGCTTCTGCTGCGGCCTGGGGTGGCTGAGAAGCCTGAAGAGCGTGCGGGAGAGGCTTCTGGTGCGGCCTGGGGTGGCTGAGAAGCCTGCAGAGCGTGCGGGGGAGGCTTCTGGTGCGGCCTGGGGTGGCTGAGAAGCCTGAAGAGCGTGCGGGAGAGGCTTCTGGTGCGGCCTGGGGTGGCTGAGAAGCCTGCAGAGCGTGCGGGGGAGGCTTCTGGTGCGGCCTGGGGTGGCTGAGAAGCCTGCAGAGCGTGCGGGAGAGGCTTCTGCTGCGGCCTGGGGTGGCTGAGAAGCCTGCAGAGCGTGCGGGAGAGGCTTCTGCTGCGGCCTGGGGTGGCTGAGAAGCCTGCAGAGCGTGCGGGAGAGGCTTCTGCTGCGGCCTGGGGTGGGTCGGAAGCCTGCAGAGCTTGCGGGGGGAGGCTTCTGGTGCGGCCTGGGGTGGGTCGGAAGCCTGCAGAGCATGCGGGGGAGGCTTCTGCTGCGGGCCTGGGGTCTCTGGGTGGCCTCTAGAGAGGTGCAAAAGACCCTCTGGGTTGGGCTGGGGTGGCTCTTGGACCCCTGCCACACAGTGGAGAGAGGCCTCCGGCCCGCCACCTGTGTCCCTGTGTGCCTGAGTGCCTGTGTCCCTGTGTCCCTGTGTCCCTGTGTCCCTGAGTGCCTGAGTGCCTGTGTCCCTGTGTCCCTGTGTCCCTGAGTGCCTGAGTGCCTGAGTGCCTGTGTCCCTGTGTCCTTGTGTCCCTGTGTCCCTGTGTCCCTGAGTGCCTGTGTCCCTGTGTCCCTGTCTGTGTACCTGTGTGCGAGAGTGTCCGGCACGCCACCCAGCGGCGGCGGGCAAGCAGGTAGGCGGGTGGGCGGGCCGGCGAGGGCCAGTGTGAGTTTGGGGGGTGGGAGGGGAGGCGGCAGCTGGAAGCGTCAGAGGAGGGGGGCGTGGCTCCGGCTGGCCCCGGGAGCAGGTTCCCGGGACCGGGACCGGCTGGACCCGGCGGGTGGTTGATCCCGGGGCGGGGGGCAGAGGCGGCGGGAAGCGGCAGCTGCGTGTGCGGCGGGGGGGTGGAGGGCGAACCGCGGCGGGAAGCGGATGCTTCAGAGCAGGTTACGGGGGCGGGGACGGACGACACCACCTGTCCCCCGCCCCGGGACGGGCTGGACCCGGCGCCCTGGACCCGGCGCCGTGTACCCGCCGCCGCCCCCGCCGCCGCCCCCCCTCCGCCACCCCGGGACCCCCGACGTTTTTTTGGCGCCCGCGCCTTTTTTTGCTCCCCGCCTGCCCGCGCTGCCCCGGGCCCTCCCCCGGGGCGGGGCGGGAGGGAGGGACGGACGGACGGGTAGCCGGGGATCTCCGAGCGCGCGCCACCAGACCGAGGCGGGTCCCGGCGGCGGCGGCGGGCGGCGGCGGCAGCAAGCGACGGCGGGGGGGGCAGGCTAGGGAGAGAGGGGGAGCGGCATGCGGTAGGGCTGGGGGGTTTGTTTCGGGGGGGAGGGGTGGGGGGGGGGTGGCAGCGGTCAGCGAGAGCGGGGAGAGGGGGAGCGGCATGCGGTAGGGCTGGGGTGTTTTTGGGGTGGGGGCGTTGGGGGGATTAGCGGGCGGGCGGGCAGCCCAGCCAAGCGGCAAGCCGGGGGGCGGGCGAGGGCGGCTTTAGGGCCGGAGGAGCGGAGCGCAACCTCCCCCGTGCAGGCTCCAGCGTGGAGAGCAGCAAGTTTTTGGGGACGGGGGACGACGGACGGGAGGGGCAGCGGCGAGAGGCTAGCTGCGGCAAGGGGCACCGGCACGGCCGCCCTAACAGCGCCGCCTCGGTCGCAGGGGTTAGAGAGCAGCCGGGCAGGCCGGGAGGGAAGCGGCAGCCCGCGAAGGGGGGAAGGGGGGGCTCCGCGCAAACCGCTAACGGGAGCCGGGGGGTGTGGGGAGCTGGGGGTGGCAGCAGCGGCAAGAGGCAACGTCGGGAGGGGGGGCTCCGCGCAAACCGGTAACGGGGGGCCGGGGGGTGTGGGGGGGGGCGGTGGCGGCCGCGGCAAGAGGCAACGGCAGGCGGGGGGGCTCCGCGCAAACCGGCAGCGGGGGGGGGGGGGCGGGGGGTAGCGGCAAGAGGCAACGGCGGGAAGGGGGGGGCTCCGCGCAAACCGCTAACGGGAGCCGGGGGGTGTGGGGAGCTGGGGGGTGGCAGCAGCGGCAAGAGGCAACGTCGGGAGGGGGGGGCTCCGCGCAAACCGGTAACGGGGGGCCCGGGGGTGTGGAGGGGGCGGTGGTGGCCGCGGCGAGAGGCAACGGCAGGCGGGGGGCGCTCCGCGCAAACCGGCAGCGGGGGGGGGGGCGGGGGGTAGCGGCAAGAGGCAACGGCGGGAAGGGGGGGCTCCGCGCAAACCG
>NW_027143455.1:12500-22500 GCF_026170545.1 Melanerpes formicivorus | reverse complement strand
GGGAGGAACCCTCGGGGACCCCACCCGGGCAGGTGAGGCCTCACGCGCGGCGCCGCTTTTAGCCCCTTTTAACTTTCGCGACGCCGCCGCCTCGCTCTCGGCTCGGCCAACCCCCGCCACACGCAGCTGCTCGCGGCCGGCACCCGCGGGTACCCGGAACCGAGGACGACACCGGCGCCTCACGCGTTTTAGGACACCTGAAAACTCACGGGGCCACGCAGCAGTCACAAAGCCGGTTGCGGTAGACCGGTCCCCGAACCCTGCCCCAGCGCCGGGGGGGAGGTGGAAAGGGGAGGATGCGGCAAGGCACGCGCCGGGCCGCTAACGCCACGGCTCCCCCCCGCTCGAGCCGCTCGGGGCTGGGGGAACGAGGACGACACCTCACACGCGACGGGAAGCGAAGTGGAAAGGAAGACCGCCCTTGCCCTGCCGGCCGGGGGCCCTTTCCGACGCGACCCGAAAGGCCTCATCGATCAACAAGGACAGAAGGAAAGGAAGCCAGCGGAGGCCCCACGGCCTCGCTCTTCTGGGACAGACACAGCCACGCGCACCCGCCACCGCCCTCGGGAGCAGCCAGCAGGCACGGGGCTCGGCGTGCGGGCAACACGCCGGAGGAGCAAACGGGGCGCCCTCCAGAGATGGGGGGGGGGGGGGGCAAGCTGCACCGGGCCGCACCGGCTCACAGGGCACCTCTGCCTCCCCGAAATGTGGGCTTGCATTTTCCCTCAAGCTGCACCGAGTTACATCTCCATCACGGGGCGCCCCTCTGGAGCCAGGAGGAAGCCGTGCTGGGGCACCGGCTTGCCCTCCTCCCCCCATGCCGGGCTCCATAGCATACGAGTGGCCAGTCACCGCCGCTGGCTTTTCCCTTAGATGCCGTGCCCCCGCGGGCTGCGGCTTTGGCCATGGGGGGGAACCCCCGTGAAGAGGGTCCAGTGCTGGGAACTCTCTCTGCCCCTTACCGGGCTCTCTCTCGCCGTGCCTGGACGGGCTTGCTTTCCATTCTTGGTGGGACCGACGCCGGCACCACGTCTCCCCGGCTTTCTCTGCCCCCGTGCCCCACCGGGCAAACTTCGCTTCGGGGGTTCCACACTTCGGCAGTGGCCGGCGCCAGCCACTCGTCAACTTTTTTTCTTTTCCCCGCTTTCGTTGCCGAGCCCGGGCTGGGCTCCGGCTCACGGACGAGCGAAACCCATCCAACACCGCTGAGGGTGCGCCAGCGGCCGCTCCAAACCGCCGCGCCTTTGTTCGGCCCCGCGGGTCCCCTCTCTGACCCGGGCGAAAGCCACCGAGAAGCCAGACGGACCCCTGCCCAGCCGCCTGGCGGGTGGCTTGGAGCAGCCGCTCGGCAGCGCTGCCCTGGGAGTGCTCGGCGTCACTCGTTCCCTCATATACGGAACTGGAGGGCCGTCAGCTCCGCGAGCGCACAACCAGCCGACCTCCGCCCAGCGGCAGGTCGCAGAAATCACGCCGGCTTGTACGATGACGTAGGCGGAGGCAGAGCGCAACAGCGACCCCTTGGCGACAAGCGCGATCTCCGCGGAGAGCACGTCTACTCGCCGAGGGAGAGCACGTCTACTCGCCGAGGGAGAGCACGTCTACTCGCCGAGGGAGAGCACGTCTACTCGCCGAGGGAGAGCACGTCTACTCGCCGAGGGAGAGCACGTCTACTCGCCGAGGGAGAGCACGTCTACTCGCCCAGGGAGAGCACGTCTACTCGCCCAGGGAGAGCACGTCTACTCGCCCAGGGAGAGCACGTCTACTCGCCCAGGGAGAGCACGTCTACTCGCCGAGGGAGAGCACGTCTACTCGCCCAGGGAGAGCACGTCTACTCGCCCAGGGAGAGCACGTCTACTCGCCCAGGGAGAGCACGTCTACTCGCCGAGGGAGAGCACGTCTACTCGCCGAGGGAGAGCACGTCTACTCGCCGAGGGAGAGCACGTCTACTCGCCGAGGGAGAGCACGTCTACCTCCCGCCTGAGGGAGAGCACGGGGGGGGGGACAAAGACAGGCGGCAGCAGCTTCGGTGAACGTCACCCGGGAGGCGACCGGGGCTGTCCCGGGGCAGTCCCGGGAAGCCGGCGTCCGACACAGGGAACCGTCAGCTGCCGGACCGGGGCGAATCCCCGCGGCCACGGCAGGGGTGGGGGCTCGAAGACAGCCGGCAGCCGCTTCGGTGAACGTCACCCGGGAGGAGACTGGGGCCCTCCCGGGACCGTCCCGGGAAGACGACGTTCGGCACGAGATCCCGGCCGCGGCCGGACCGGCTCGAAGCCTCGCGGTCCCGGCAGCAGCCGGAGCCGCTCGCCGCCTCGGGCTCCCGGCCCCCTACAGATCCGGCGACTCGTTCGCGGGCGGCGGGGGGAGGCAGTGGAGGGGGTGCGGGGAGAAGCGGCAGCGGAGGCGGAGGGGGGGGGGGCTCGAAGACAGCCGGCAGCCGCTTCGGTGAACGTCACCCAGGAGGCGATCGGGGCCGTCCCGGGGCCGTCCCGGGATGCCGGCTTCCGGCACGGGGGTCCCGGCCGCGGCCGGACCGGCTCGTATCCCCGCGGCTCCGGCAGGGGGGGGGGGGGCTCGAAGACAGCCGGCAGTCGCCTCGGTGAACGTCACCCGGCCGGCGACCGCGGCCGTTCCGGGGCCGTCCCGGGAAGCCTGCGACAGGCACGGGGCCCCAGCCGCGGCCGGACCGACTCGAAGCCCCGCGGCCCCGGCACGGGGGAGGCCCAAAGACTGGCGGCAGCCGCTTCGCTGAACGTCACCCGGCCGGCGACCGGGGCCGTCCCGGGGCCGTCCCGGGATGCCGGCATCCGGCACGGGGTCCCGGCCGCGGCCGGAGCGGCTCGAATCCCCGCGGTCCCGGCAGCAGCCGGAGCCGCTCGCCGTTCGGGCTCCCGGCACCCTACGGATCCGGCGACTCGTTCGCCGGCGGCGGGGGGAGGCAGTGAAGGAGGTGCGGGCAGAAGCGGCAGCGGAGGCGGAGGGGGGGGGGGGGCTCGAAGACAGCCGGCAGCCGCTTCGGAGAACGTCACCCGGCCGGCGACCGCGGCCGTTCCGGGGCCGTCCCGGGAAGCCTGCGACAGGCACGGGGTCCCGGCCTCGGCCGGACCCGCACTGGGTGCCGCCGCCTCGGGCTCTCGGGACGGTATGGATCCGCCGACTCGTTCGCCGGCGGCGGGGGGAGGCAGTGGAGGGGGTGCGGGGAGAAGCGGCAGCGGAGGCGGAGTGGGGGGGGGGCTCGAAGACAGCCGGCAGCCGCTTCGGTGAACGTCACCCGGCCGGCGACCGGGGCCGTCCCGGGGCTGTCCGGGGATGCCGGCTTCCGGCACGGGGTCCCGGCCGCGGCCGGACCGGCTCGAATCCCCGCGGTCCCGGCAGCAGCCGGAGCCGCTCGCCGTTCGGGCTCCCGGCACCCTACGGATCCGGCGACTCGTTCGCGGGAGGCGGGGGGAGGCAGTGAAGGAGGTGCGGGCAGAAGCGGCAGCGGAGGCGGAGGGGGGGGGGGGGGGCTCGGAGACAGCCGTCAACCGCTTCGGTGAACGTCACCCGGGAGGCGACCGGCGACCGGCCCGGGAAGCCATCGTCCGGCCCGGGATCCCGGCCGCGGCCGGACCGGCTCGAAGCCCCGCGGCCCCGGCACGGGGGAGGCCCAAAGACTGGCGGCAGCCGCTTCGCTGAACGTCACCCGGCCGGCGACCGGGGCCGTCCCGGGGCCGTCCCGGGATGCCGGCTTCCGGCACGGGGTCCCGGCCGCGGCCGGACCGGCTCGAAGCCCCGCGGTCCCGGCAGCAGCCGGAGCCGCTCGCCGTTCGGGCTCCCGGCACCCTACGGATCCGCCGACTCGTTCGCCGGCGGCGGGGGGAGGCAGTGGAGGGGGTGCGGGCAGAAGCGGCAGCGGAGGCGGAGGGGGGGGGGGGCTCGAAGACAGGCGGCAGCCGCTTCGGTGAACGTCACCCGGCCGGCGACCGGGGCCGTCCCGGGGCTGTCCGGGGATGCCGGCTTCCGGCACGGGGGTCCCGGCCGCGGCCGGACCGGCTCGAATCCCCGCGGTCCCGGCAGCAGCCGGAGCCGCTCGCCGTTCGGGCTCCCGGCACCCTACAGATCCGGCGACTCGTTCGCGGGCGGCGGGGGGAGGCAGTGGAGGGGGTGCGGGCAGAAGCGGCCGCGGAGGCGGAGGGGGGGGGGGGGCTCGAAGACAGCCGTCAGCCGCTTCGGTGAACGTCACCCGGGAGGCGACCGGGACCGGCCCGGGAAGCCATCGTCCGGCCCGGGATCCCGGCCGCGGCCGGACCGGCTCGAATCCCCGCGGCCCCGGCACGGGGGAGGCCCAAAGACTGGCGGCAGCCGCTTCGCTGAACGTCACCCGGCCGGCGACCGGGGCCGTCCCGGGGCCGTCCCGGGATGCCGGCTTCCGGCACGGGGTCCCGGCCGCGGCCGGAGCGGCTCGAATCCCCGCGGTCCCGGCAGCAGCCGGAGCCGCTCGCCGTTCGGGCTCCTGGCACCCTACAGATCCGGCGACTCGTTCGCGGGCGGCGGGGGGAGGCAGTGGAGGGGGTGCGGGGAGAAGCGGCCGCGGAGGCGGAGGGGGGGGGGGGGGCTCGAAGACAGCCGTCAGCCGCTTCCGTGAACGTCACCCGGCCGGCGACCGGGACCGGCCCGGGAAGCCATCGTCCGGCCCCGGATCCCGGCCGCGGCCGGACCGGCTCGAAGCCCCGCGGCCCCGGCACGGGGGAGGCCCAAAGACTGGCGGCAGCCGCTTCGCTGAACGTCACCCGGCCGGCGACCGGGGCCGTCCCGGGGCCGTCCCGGGATGCCGGCTTCCGGCACGGGGTCCCGGCCGCGGCCGGAGCGGCTCGAATCCCCGCGGTCCCGGCAGCAGCCGGAGCCGCTCGCCGTTCGGGCTCCCGGCACCCTACGGATCCGGCGACTCGTTCGCCGGCGGCGGGGGGAGGCAGTGGAGGCGGTGCGGGGAGAAGCGGCAGCGGAGGCGGAGGGGGGGCGGGGGGCACGATAGTGGCGGGGGGCGGGGGGGTGCTCGAAGGCAGCCGGCAGCCGGTTCGGTGAACATTCGCCGGGGCGGGGGGGCGACCTGTCCGTGCCCGGGGCAGCCCCGGGAAGCCGGCAGCCAGCACGGGGTCCCGGCAGCACCTGTTCCCTGCCCTGGGACTTGCCGTGCCCGGCGGCCGGTTGCCGGGTGGGGGGGAGCGATGAGAGGCGGGGCGCAGCGGCCGGGGCAGCGCCGGGCCGCAGCGGGGGGCTGGGCGGGTGGGGTAGGCGTCGAGCGGCAAGCCCTCGGCTGCAGCGAATGTTCGGCGGTGCGGGGCGGGGGGGGACGGGACGACACGTTGGGGGCGCCGAGTCCGAGCCACCCCCGGCCCCCGGGGCGGCCGGAGGGGGAGGCCGGTGCCTGGCCCTGGGAGCTGCTGGGCGCCGGATGGCCGAGGGTGCGTCAGAAGCCGCCCGAGCGGTCGAGCAGGTCCTCCAGAAAGGCCTAGGGTGGCTTCGAGGGCCCCGGGAGCAGTCGAGGGAGGCCTCCAGGCAGGTCTGGAGTGGCTGGGAGGCCTTCCAAAGCAGACAAGGGAGGCTGCCAGCGGGGCCTAGGCTGGCACTGCAGCCTGTAAATGGTTGGGGGGGGGGCCTCTGGTGCGGCCTGGAGTCTCTGGGTGGCGTCCAGAGAGGTGCAAAAGATCCTCTGGTGCGGCCTGTGGTGGCGGAGAAGCCTGCAGAGCGTGCGGGGGAGGCTTCTGGTGCGGCCTGGGGTGGGTCGGAAGCCTGCAGAGCGTGCGGGAGAGGCTTCTGGTGCGGCCTGGGGTGGCTGAGAAGCCTGCAGAGCGTGCGGGAGAGGCTTCTGCTGCGGCCTGGGGTGGCTGAGAAGCCTGCAGAGCGTGCGGGAGAGGCTTCTGGTGCGGCCTGGGGTGGCTGAGAAGCCTGCAGAGCGTGCGGGAGAGGCTTCTGCTGCGGCCTGGGGTGGCTGAGAAGCCTGCAGAGCGTGCGGGGGAGGCTTCTGTTGGGGCCTGGGGTGGGTCAGAAGCCTACAGAGCGTGCGGGGGAGGCTTCTGGTGCGGCCTGGGGTGGGTGGGAAGCCTGCAGAGCGTGCGGGAGAGGCTTCTGTTGGGGCCTGGGGTGGCTGAGAAGCCTGCAGAGCGTGCGGGGGAGGCTTCTGCTGCGGCCTGGGGTGGCTGAGAAGCCTGCAGAGCGTGCGGGGGAGGCTTCTGCTGCGGCCTGGGGTGGCTGAGAAGCCTGCAGAGCGTGCGGGGGAGGCTTCTGGTGCGGCCTGGGGTGGCTGAGAAGCCTGCAGAGCGTGCGGGGGAGGCTTCTGGTGCGGCCTGGGGTGGGTCGGAAGCCTGCAGAGCGTGCGGGAGAGGCTTCTGGTGCGGCCTGGGGTGGCTGAGAAGCCTGCAGAGCGTGCGGGGAGAGGCTTCTGGTGCGGCCTGGGGTGGCTGAGAAGCCTGCAGAGCGTGCGGGAGAGGCTTCTGCTGCGGCCTGGGGTGGCTGAGAAGCCTGCAGAGCGTGCGGGGGAGGCTTCTGTTGGGGCCTGGGGTGGGTCAGAAGCCTACAGAGCGTGCGGGGGGAGGCTTCTGGTGCGGCCTGGGGTGGGTCGGAAGCCTGCAGAGCGTGCGGGAGAGGCTTCTGTTGGGGCCTGGGGTGGCTGAGAAGCCTGCAGAGCGTGCGGGGGGAGGCTTCTGCTGCGGCCTGGGGTGGCTGAGAAGCCTGCAGAGCGTGCGGGGAGAGGCTTCTGCTGCGGCCTGGGGTGGCTGAGAAGCCTGCAGAGCGTGCGGGAGAGGCTTCTGGTGCGGCCTGGGGTGGCTGAGAAGCCTGCAGAGCGTGCGGGGAGAGGCTTCTGCTGCGGCCTGGGGTGGCTGAGAAGCCTGCAGAGCGTGCGGGAGAGGCTTCTGCTGCGGCCTGGGGTGGCTGAGAAGCCTGCAGAGCGTGCGGGAGAGGCTTCTGCTGCGGCCTGGGGTGGCTGAGAAGCCTGCAGGGCGTGCGGGAGAGGCTTCTGCTGCGGCCTGGGGTGGGTGGGAAGCCTGCAGAGCGTGCGGGGGAGGCTTCTGGTGCGGCCTGGGGTGGCTGAGAAGCCTGCAGAGCGTGCGGGAGAGGCTTCTGGTGCGGCCTGGGGTGGCTGAGAAGCCTGCAGAGCGTGCGGGAGAGGCTTCTGGTGCGGCCTGGGGTGGCTGAGAAGCCTGCAGAGCGTGCGGGGGAGGCTTCTGGTGCGGCCTGGGGTGGCTGAGAAGCCTGAAGAGCGTGCGGGAGAGGCTTCTGGTGCGGCCTGGGGTGGCTGAGAAGCCTGCAGAGCGTGCGGGGGAGGCTTCTGGTGCGGCCTGGGGTGGCTGAGAAGCCTGCAGAGCGTGCGGGAGAGGCTTCTGGTGCGGCCTGGGGTGGCTGAGAAGCCTGCAGAGCGTGCGGGAGAGGCTTCTGCTGCGGCCTGGGGTGGCTGAGAAGCCTGCAGAGCGTGCGGGAGAGGCTTCTGCTGCGGCCTGGGGTGGGTGGGAAGCCTGCAGAGCTTGCGGGGGAGGCTTCTGGTGCGGCCTGGGGTGGGTCGGAAGCCTGCAGAGCGTGCGGGGGAGGCTTCTGGTGCGGCCTGGGGTGGCTGAGAAGCCTGCAGAGCGTGCGGGAGAGGCTTCTGCTGCGGCCTGGGGTGGCTGAGAAGCCTGCAGAGCGTGCGGGAGAGGTTTCTGCTGCGGCCTGGGGTGGCTGAGAAGCCTGCAGAGCATGCGGGAGAGGCTTCTGCTGCGGCCTGGGGTCTCTGGGTGGCCTCTAGAGAGGTGCAAAAGACCCTCTGGGTTGGGCTGGGGTGGCTCTTGGACCCCTGCCACACAGTGGAGAGAGGCCTCCGGCCCGCCACCTGTGTCCCTGTGTGCCTGAGTGCCTGTGTCCCTGTGTCCCTGTGTCCCTGTGTCCCTGAGTGCCTGAGTGCCTGTGTCCCTGTGTCCCTGTGTCCCTGAGTGCCTGAGTGCCTGAGTGCCTGTGTCCCTGTGTCCTTGTGTCCCTGTGTCCCTGTGTCCCTGTGTGCCTGAGTGCCTGTGTCCCTGTGTCCCTGTCTGTGTACCTGTGTGCGAGAGTGTCCGGCACGCCACCCAGCGGCGGCTGGCAAGCAGGTAGGCGGGTGGGCGGGCCGGCGAGGGCCAGTGTGAGTTTGGGGGGTGGGAGGGGAGGCGGCAGCTGGAAGCGTCAGAGGAGGGGGCGTGGCTCCGGCTGGCCCCGGGAGCAGGTTCCCGGGACCGGGACCGGCTGGACCCGGCGGGTGGTTGATCCCGGGGCGGGGGGCAGAGGCGGCGGGAAGCGGCAGCTGCGTGTGCGGCGGGGGGGTGGAGGGCGAACCGCGGCGGGAAGCGGATGCTTCAGAGCAGGTTACGGGGGCGGGGACGGACGACACCACCTGTCCCCGCCCCGGGACGGGCTGGACCCGGCGCCCTGGACCCGGCGCCGTGTACCCGCCGCCGCCCCCCGCCGCCGCCCCCCTCCGCCACCCCGGGACCCCGACGTTTTTTGGCGCCCGCGCCTTTTTTTGCTCCCCGCCTGCCCGCGCTGCCCCGGGCCCTCCCCCGGGGCGGGGCGGGAGGGAGGGACGGACGGACGGGTAGCCGGGGATCTCCGAGCGCGCGCCACCAGACCGAGGCGGGTCCCGGCGGCGGCGGCGGCGGCGGCGGCAGCAAGCGACGGCGGGGGGGGGCAGGCTAGGGAGAGAGGGGGAGCGGCATGCGGTAGGGCTGGGGGGTTTGTTTCGGGGGGGAGGGGTGGGGGGGGGGTGGCAGCGGTCAGCGAGAGCGGGGAGAGGGGGAGCGGCATGCGGTAGGGCTGGGGTGTTTTTGGGGTGGGGGCGTTGGGGGGATTAGCGGGCGGGCGGGCAGCCGAGCCAAGCGGCAAGCCGGGGGGCGGGCGAGGGCGGCTTTAGGGCCGGAGGAGCGGAGCGCAACCTCCCCCGTGCAGGCTCCAGCGTGGAGAGCAGCAAGTTTTTGGGGACGGGGGACGACGGACGGGAGGGGCAGCGGCGAGAGGCTAGCTGCGGCAAGGGGCACCGGCACGGCCGCCCTAACAGCGCCGCCTCGGTCGCAGGGGTTAGAGAGCAGCCGGGCAGCCCGGGAGGGAAGCGGCAGCCCGCGAAGGGGGGAAGGGGGGGCTCCGCGCAAACCGCTAACGGGAGCCGGGGGGTGAGGGGAGCTGGGGGTGGCAGCAGCGGCAAGAGGCAACGTCGGGAGGGGGGGCTCCGCGCAAACCGGTAACGGGGGCCGGGGGGGTGTGGGGGGGGGCGGTGGCGGCCGCGGCAAGAGGCAACGGCAGGCGGGGGGGCTCCGCGCAAACCGGCAGCGGGGGGGGGGGGGGCGGGGGGTAGCGGCAAGAGGCAACGGCGGGAAGGGGGGGCTCCGCGCAAACCGCTAACGGGAGCCGGGGGGTGTGGGGAGCTGGGGGTGGCAGCAGCGGCAAGAGGCAACGTCGGGAGGGGGGGCTCCGCGCAAACCGGTAACGGGGGCCCGGGGGTGTGGAGGGGGGCGGTGGCGGCCGCGGCGAGAGGCAACGGCAGGCGGGGGCGCTCCGCGCAAACCGGCAGCGGGGGGGGGCGGGGGTAACGGCAAGAGGCAACGGCGGGAAGGGGGGGGCTCCGCGCAAACCGCTAACGGGAGCCGGGGGGTGTGGGGAGCTGGGGGGTGGCAGCAGCGGCAAGAGGCAACGTCGGGAGGGGGGGCTCCGCGCAAACCGGTAACGGGGGCCGGGGGGTGTGGGGGGGGGCGGTGGTGGCCGCGGCAAGAGGCAACGGCAGGCGGGGGGGCTCCGCGCAAACCGGCAGCGGGGGGGGGGCGGGGGTAACGGCAAGAGGCAACAGCGGGAAGGGGGGGCTCCGCGCAAACCGGCAGCGGGGGGGGGGCGGGGGGTAGCGGCAAGAGGCAACGGCGGGAAGGGGGGGCTCCGCGCAAACCGGCAGCGGGGGGGGGGCGGGGGTAGCGGCAAGAGGCAACGGCGGGAAGGGGGGGCTTCCGCGCAAACCGGCAGCGGGGGGGGGCGGGGG
>NW_027143454.1:23915-60211 GCF_026170545.1 Melanerpes formicivorus | reverse complement strand
TCATGGGAGTTTATTGGTTACTTAATCTTCCACAGGGCTTGGAGAAGTAAAAGCTTCCAGATATGGCAGAGGTTTAGTATCTCCATTAATGGTTTCTGAGCATTCTTATCAAACACACCCTAGCAGATCTCATCAGCTACAGCATCCAGAGTAGCAGAATAGCTATCATATGGGCTTGAACGGGTAGGACTAGAAAGAGAGCTTTTTGACACTAACTTTTGCTTTATGAATTCTACTTCAGTTTGATGTGGAAAAAAAATCATGCTAAAATAAGGGAGTATATTCAATTACAGATGTATTTAACCAACAACTAAGATACATTTTTGCATTGACAGGACATTTTCACCTCAAATCTTCAAAATAAGATAAATGTAAAATTTGCTTCAAGTACTTTAAAACCTGCTGACTAATGAGTGTTTAAGACACACCTTTCTCCCTCATGCAGACAGAGTTTTGCATTAGATATCATGAATGTAAAATGTGCTTTTCCCTTAGTATCAGACAGGCTGCATAGATGGCTCTGGTTGTATATAGGTTTGCCAGGAGCTGAAGGTTTGGGAGGTTGAACTTTACTCCCAATGCACAAGGAAAGCAAATCCCATCTTCCCAATGGAAGGATCAGGCAGAAATTCCTTAAGCACAAACTCACAAATACCTTGTGCAGAAATAATCCACAGAGAAGGCTGTTTGGGTCTTGCTGCATTCTTAGCTAGTCAATCACTAGAGCCAAAGATTTCTTGCCAGCTCCCACATGCTTCTCTGACACAGCTTCTTTCACATTCTTGCTCAGTTTCCTCTTATCTGCTATTGAAGGGAAAAAAAAAAAAAAGAAATAAAAGAAGAATGAAAAATCCTCTATATTTACTTAAGTAACATTAAAGCAAGTATGGAAAATGTTGAGTCTGGACAGCAGCACAAGCAAGAATATTTCAGGCTGTGGGGAAGCCTTAGCAGTTCTCTAATTTAATTCCTCCTAGCTGTCTTGTGGCATCCCTCCCAAACTCACTGAGATTCACTCCTCCTTTTCTAGTTCCTCAGAAGTCCTCTGCCACAGTAGCAATGGATCAGAGGTGTAATTAAATCTATATTCTAAACATAATTTTATAGACTTGTTTGGTAATTTTTAATTATTATTCCAAGTAGCAGCTGAATTACTCTTGACTGTTTTCCACCCTATGATCACCTCATGCTTTGTAGATTCTGTTGCTGTGAGCCTGGCAGAAAAAGACATCAGTTCAGATTTCTTCTATTGGTTTGAGAGTAGATTACCTTTATTCAATTTCCTATTATGTCATAAAAAGTCTTTTGAAAGCTGTGGTGTGATTTGATCTGGTATGAGAGCTCTTGGGAGCCACCTCTGATGCTGAGAGATCTTCCTCCTGCCCCTTGCAAATGCTAGTGGTCAGCGCTCAGGTATTTCTCCATCTTGGCTGTGTTTCTCCACAGGCTGAGATGGCAGAGAAAGCTCATCCCAAGCATGGTGTCTCAGATGGCAGGAACTGGTCCACTGAGGTACATTCCAGGATGATGGAATGCTTCCCTACAAAGAAGATGAGGATAGAAAGGGTGGGCCTGGAAGATGTGATCATTACAATCTCAAAGCCATGCACACAACACTTTCAGTGCCCCAAGATATACATCAACTCTTGCTCTTGGAATGAATGACCCCTTCAGGGAATGATGTTGTAGCAGAGGGATATGAAGTGTGAGGGTCTGGGCTGGCCAAGGCATGGGCTCATAATATAGATGCTTTTGCAACATTAGTATATGCTTGTTTTCTTGCCAGCTTGGCAGAGTGCCAGAATCTGGCCCTAAATATTTAATGAAATCATTGAGATTTATAATTAGAAAAAGCAGAAAAGAAAATAGGAAAGGGAGGAGGGAAAAGGAAGAGAGAAAATTGTACAAAAGGCATCTGATTAAGCTAGTGATAATTACTGATATTGTTCCTCTCCAAGCCAGGATCACACTTCAAAATAAAAAGTGGGAGATAATTTTGTTAATAATTTTAATCAGCTTCCTTTTCATGTAGGATCTGAGAACACTAATAGACAGTTTTCCAAAAGACAGATGATTTGTAACACCATCAACTCAGTAACTGAAACAAGACACCTATTCTATCTCTCATTTGTCTGTAGTAACGGGTTCCTCTAGAGAAGGAACAATAGACAGAGATTGAAAAGCCTTGATTTGACCTAAATGAAAGATATTCTTTGCTAGCAGATGCTTTATCCTGTAGTCTATTTTTTCTCTCTCTCCCCAATGGGTTTTACAACCATGTTGTCCTCTTGTTTTCAGTCTTTGTTTCCTTTCCTGCTACCAGGTTGAAGCCTGGCTGGCTTAAGCAGCCCAGGGTATTCTGTGAGAGGAATTTGCTCTGGTTTCCTTGGCAACAGGAGCCACAAAAAGCTCAGTAAGGCACATTTTTGAGCAAGGTTTTTTTTGTTTGTTTTGTTTTCCTTTTAGCTGTTCTCATCTAGGCATCAAGGAGAGAAGAGCAGGTTAGGTTCAGATTAATCAGGTAAACTGCAGTGAAAGGACAAGGGCAAGTATTTGGCTTATTCCTGAATCTGGCAAACAATGCAAAGCTGACACCGCTGTTAATGTCACTGCTGTTTGCCTCCCAAGTATCAATAATCTTTATGCCTAACGAGATTTGATACAAGAATAATTACAATGCAATCCACATAATTTCATTGAACTTTTGCATAGGAACTAATGGCTCCTATTTTTAAAGGCTACATGCCTCATATTAGTGGGCCTTTCTATGTAATCACTTCCTGCCACTGTTTTCTTTTATTGAGAAAAAGTCATGTAATGCCCTTGCAGATGTGCTACCAGCTTGGCGTAAACATGGTGCTCCACATCATGCGTAGTACAATAAATCATAGGCCTGCCATTACTTTAATGCTTTGCAAATCTTTGCATTTGTTGTTTTTTTTCTCTGGAGTTGGAGGAAACACAGTAGGAAGCAATGTTGTGAAATCCTGAAGAATTTCATTGTCAGTAGAGCTGCTTGAGAAATTACCCTCCTCCTTCTTTTTATGTTTGTTATTGGGTTTTTTTTTCAGAATGACTCGGCCCAAAAGGAAACATTGTGTCTAAAATTTTGTTCAAGGGAATTTTTCATTGAGAACCTAAATGTTAATTTTTCTCATTGGGAGTCCCAAAGTGAAAAGCCTTCTTTTTTTCCCTTTTTTTTTTTTTTTTTCTCTCTTTTTTTTTCCTTTTTTTTATTTTATTTTTTCTCTTCTTTTTTTTTTTCCTTTTCATTTTTTGTTCTTTTCTTTTTTTTTTCTTTTCATTTTTTGTTCTTTTCTTTTTTTTTCTTATTTTTTTTTCTTATTTTATTTTTTCCTTTTCTTTTCTTTTCTTTTCTTTTCTTTTCTTTTCTTTTCTTTTCTTTTCTTTTCTTTTCTTTTCTTTTCTTTTCTTTTCTTTTCTTTTCTTTTCTTTTCTTTTCTTTTCTTTTCTTTTCTTTTCTTTTCTTTTCTTTTCTTCTTTTCTTTTTCTTCCCCTCCCCTTCCACTTCATTTTTCATTGCAGGCATCTCGGGGGGAAAAAAACCATAAAAATGCAAAACAAATTCAGCCAGAGGTAGATCCTTAGATGTAAAAAGTGTTTTCCCTCTCTCTCTATTCCTGCTGCTGCCACCTCCCAGCAATTTCTCCAATTTCTGCTATAGCAAGTTTTGGAAATCAATGTTATTCTAGTTATTAAATGCAGTGTGGAATATTAGCTGTTATTCTCCTCTTTCAGCCATATGTGAGTTTGTTTTTGAGGTTCTAAAAGATAATCCTTCTTTTTTTTTGGGGGGGGGGTGGGTGGGGGTGGGGGTGGAATTGAAAACTTTCTGAAATGAGATCCTTCTGTGTAAACTTTCCATTGCTGGTGTCAGCCAGAAGCAGTATTTTTTAGGTTTGTATTGAAAGCATGAGCAAAATTTTGTCCATCTTTCTAGAGGCTTTCAGTGTTTACAAGCAGAAGAAAAATAAAATAATGAACCACCCCAACTTTCCCTTTAAATTCTCATTAGACCCATTTTATGTGACACTAATGCAAAAACTCTGGCTTTATAGAATGCAGTCTGTGCTTTTCCATCTCAGAGTGCGAGGAGTAGGAGACAAAATAACTTCTTTCTTGGCTCCTCAGTGAAACCTGATTGTTTTCAGCTAGTCCAAATTCTTCAGTGTTTTAGGAGGCTTACTAATATTATCTCATTATACAACTGGAAACACTACTGAATCTGTTAACTGATTCGTGCCTCACAGAGCATCCCACCACTGAACATAATTCCAAGGACATATTACTTCCTGGCATCTTCTTTCTATAGATAAGGAGAGGTGGGCTTCACAGTTATTAGAATCATAAAATCATGGAATAGTTAGGGTTGGAAGGGACCTCAAGAATCATCTACTTCCAACTCCCTGCCATGGGCAGGGACTCCTCGCACTAGATCAGGTTGCTCAGAGCCGCACGCAGCCTGGCCTTAAAAACCTCCAGGGATGAAGCTTCTACCACCTCCATGGGCAACCTGTTCTGGTGTTTCACCACCTTCATAGTGAAGAATTTCTTCCTAACATCCAATCTGAATCTACCCCTTTCTGTTATTTTTCCATTGCCCCTAGTCCTATCACTCCCTGACACCCTAAAAGTCTCTCCCCAGCTTTCTTGTAGGCCCCCTTCAGATACTGGAAGGCCACAAGAAGATCTCCTTGGAGCCTTCTCTTCTCCAGACTGAACAGCTCCAACTCTCTCAGTTTGTCTCCACAGGAGATGTGCTCCAGCCCCCTGATCATCCTCGTGGCCCTGCTCTGGACACACTCCAGCACCTCCAGATCCTTCCTGTAATAGGGACTCCAGAACTGGACACAGTACTCCAGGTGGAGTCTCACCAGAACAGAGTAGAGTTGGAGAATCATCTCCCTTGACCTGCTGGCTATGCTTCTCTTGATGCAACCCAGCATGTGATTAGGAGACTGTACCACAAATTTACTGTGTGGCTAATAATAGTAGGCATTCACAGTTATATAATTGTTATTTTGCTATCTATTTTTCTAATGATCAGTTATCCAAAAGGGGGGGGGGGGAGGGGGGGGGGGGGTTAAAGGTATATTTTGTAGTTGCTCAGTCATAACTTAATTATAATTCATTCAGCAGCAGACATCACTTAGATCATACCCAAGTGCATGCATACAGCAAATATTTTTATTGCATATCAGATCCCTGTCCTGGTAGCATTTGCTGGACTTAAAAACTGAACTGCCTCAGGTTCAGAGCTTGATACATCCTACTAAGGAGACTCGATTAAAAAGAATACTTCTCACTGACACAGAGGCTTAACAGATTAATGAATTAGTCCGTAATACCTTCTCCTTCTAAGGGCTTGTTCAAGTTTTGCTGTTGTTACTTTGATTAGCGCTATCTCCTCTGGTGCTGAGCCAGGCAATTTTGTATATTGACTCTGCTAGCATTTCTTACTGCTGTGAACGAAGCAGGGGAAAAAGTCCTGCCCTATAAAGTCTGTATTGATCCAAAAGCAAAATTGTAAACATAGCCAAAAGAGCTGTATTCTGAAAGGAAAAAACATTTTTAATGGTGTGGAACAACTGATGTTGTATCCAGCCCATCTTTCTTCTTCTAAATATATAACATTGCTAGTATGTTGTTGAATATACTTTATATCAGTAATAGCCCTCTGAAACTCGCTTGTTTTGTGGCATTATTGATATTACAAACCATAGTGGTTTATATTATTAACTGCCCTCTGTTTACCTCAGATTGTTAATCAGAGAGCTAGCCATTAAGTGCTGGCACTACATGATTTCTCTAGGATTATTGCGAACATTTCTGCTGCAGTCAGGAGGCTTTTTCTGGCTTAGCTCAGCAAGGAGGAAGTCTGTCGCTGATCAAATGTGCTCTTGCATGCAAGTGTCACAGCAGCTGATGGAAATTAATATGAAAGGCAAAATCTAATACAAAAAAACATTATTTTAAACCCACTCTCCAAATCAATGCTAAATATTGGAAGGAAAAACAGGATTCTAGAGCACACAGCTCTTACTGTGACTGACCTACTCACAATTATAAATGGCAAGCTGGGAGATATAACATCCCATTCTGCCTCACTTGAATTGTCATCTTTAATTAAAGAAGTTCTATGTCACGGATGACATTTCTCAAAGAAATGTTTCTTAGAGTCTTGGGGAGGGAGAGGAAGCCTGGGAGCAGTGCTTTTGGCTGTTTTCCCCATACAGATTTAAGTGGTCAGTGCTGCAGCATTTAAAGATTGGGCCAAAAAATTTTGGGAGGGCAAAAGGAATGGCGCTGTATATCAAAAGAGGAAGTGTATTGCAGAGCTGCTGCACGGCTCTGTGCTGCTGCTACTCCCAGGGGCTGTGTGGATCTGAGGGGTTTTCGGCATTGCAGCCTCTCTGACGGGAAGGGCATAAATTTCTCTGGCTTCCAGGGAAGAGAGAAAAAGTTTTGATAAGACTGTGGTTTCTTTCCTGCCCTTTCCCCCTCCTCCTTTTATAAGAAGGGCCAGCAAAGCCTTGAATAAAAAACTCAGAAAGAGGCCCATAGGGTACTGTTGATGAGGCTTTTTTTTCTCTGTTTTATTAATTTTATCTACTTTCACAGGGCTTTAGAACTCAAAAGATATTGCTTCATAGCTGTATTGGTTTCCAACTATATTACAGCAGTAGTTCAACACTTCTACTTCTTTATTTCTAGTTCATGTGTTCTGATCCCATCACTCACCTGTTGTGGAGATAACTATATTTAATGCCTGTCTTATCATAGTCTACTTCCCCTGCATTGCTTAATATAGTTCTCCAGCTTGTCATCATATTTCCTATCTTCTGCCACCAGTATTTGAACGGTCTTTACTTCTCATCAGTTTCAAATCCATCAGCTAGAAATGGAAGGTGTTGACAACATTTTCATTTATCCTCACAAAGAATATTAATTCTTTTAGTAAACTGATTTGTTTCAAAAGCATGCTGTTGGAAAACAAGTTTTTGGTACCTCTAGGACTTGTCTTTAATTTTCTTTTCACTGTTCTTTTTTCTGGTTAAGTCATTCTCTTGGGCAATGCAATTAAAAAAAAAATGGAAATAAAATAAATTACACTGCAGATAAAATCACTTCTGTAGATCTCATTTGGTCTCCAAAAGGATCAGTCAGTCAGTGGCAATATTTTTTTCAGTTTGTTGTTGATTTTAGAAAATAGCACCTACTACAACCTTCTAAAGCACTACAGAAAATAATGTTTATTCACAGTCCAAAATATCAAGCATCAGTACACTTTATATTTGCTATTCATGTTGTGAATCTTGAGTATATTTCTGAAAGGTGTAGGGTGCTAAAATAGAGATACTTTAAAGTTAAGGACCTTATCAGTACAATGTTCCTTTCTAGGTACCTGTTCTGCCAAGCTCGGGTCGTGTCTGACATTTACCTGCTTCTACTCCAGCAGATTTCTGTTATGTTCATTCCTCTAATTTCCAGCTTATTTTCATATCCATTTTTTCACTGACCTGATTTGAGAAAATATTTTAGCCCAAGCTTAGTCTCCTTAGCCAGTGTTCAGAAGTTAGATGTCTCTGTAAGCGCACTTTAAAGCACCATTTTGCTTATGTGGTGTTTCTTTATCATTGCTTTGATGTTTCTCTTTCTCATACTAAACCTGAATTAGGCAGAAACAAGCAGAATGCCTCAGCTTATGAGACATCAGTTCCTATTTTGCTGATCTGAATAGCTTGGATAATTTTCATAAACTCCAAATGTTTATCCAAAGTGAACTTTTAATCCACTTTAGTATATTTTGTGTTGTTCTGTGTCATCCTCCTGATTTTGAGATTCTTTTTGACATTCACAATAAAGTGTGTTTGCCTGATGGAAACATTGGGAAATTTAAATTCTGTTTTCAATTAGAGATAAACAGAAATCAACCCTCTTGACCTCAACAGTTCTAAATTTTGAGGAAACTGAGATGAGAGTCAGCATCAGGAGCTCGCTCTCTTTTTGCAATCTCTCTAAATTCTGGATGAACTTTGTTGTGTAAATCATACACCACCACTTTTCAAAGTGATAATTGACAGTGTGGTTCTTATGAGTAGAAATGAGACAGACAAATTCAGGGGAAGAGGTGAAAAAGAGGTTTTTTTGTATCATCTGCTCAAAATTTGCTGGTTTTAAACCTGTGGAATTCGATTATAACTGAAAATATTGCCTGTAAATTTTTCAGCTTGCTTCTTTTCTGAAGTGTTTCATGTGAAAGGAATGGAAGATAGATGATGTCCCTCAAACAAGGAGGTAATTGTGTAGCACAAACTCATTAACATAGTAAAAAGAGCTTTGAAATTGTTTCAAGAGCCCACAGGGCAAAAGTCCAAGGGCAAGGTAAAATCGAAACAGCAACAATAACAATTATTGATCTAATCATGGATGGAGTCTGAAAATGAGCAGAAATCAGAGATGCTGCTGCAGGGGCAAGAATGAAAATAGCAGGGGAACCTGCTGAGAATCTGTGCAGAGGATGTAAAGATTCAGTGGTTTGAGGATTGAAATGATGACATAAAGTCACAGACGATGAAACGTAGCGCTACAACAGAATGCTGGGTGCAGAAGAGTGCAGCTTGTATGTAAGTCAAGGCAGAGCAAAACAATAAAGATTAGGTGCTACTAAATACGTCAAGGATAGTTATGGTTGTAGAATCAGGTGCTTGTTTAAACATTTCCCAGCTATATTCTTCTCTGGGGTTTGTACTTCTGTGAGTTCAACTTAGACTTTAGGATTTAATTTATTTTTATTAAGAATACAATTCATATGTTTGTTTTTCTAAAACCATGAACTTGATGTCTCTTTTCTTGTCTTTATTCTTCTCTTCTCTTCTCTTCTCTTCTCTTCTCTTCTCTTCTCTTCTCTTCTCTTCTCTTCTCTTCTCTTCTCTTCTCTTCTCTTCTCTTCTCTTCTCTTCTCTTCTCTTCTCTTCTCTTCTCTTCTCTTCTCTTCTCTTCTCTTCTCTTTTTATTGTCTTTTGTGGAAAATTTCCACAAATAATTCCATCAACCCCATGAGGTAAACAATTGAACTGTTTTGATTTGATCCAGTAGAGGGCAATGACACCTATACACAATAGCTATTTCAGTCCGCCATGAATACACACTCTTAAAGATACAGTGAGAATAATCACACCACCCTCCTTTTAACCTTTCAGACATCAGGTTAATTAGGCAGAACTCCAGTTCATACACATATTATCTCAAGGGAACACGTTATTGTATATTTTTCCTTTTTGATGTACAGCTGCAGTATTAAGTTAGGCATGATTTACATATATGATGCGATAATTAGGCCTAGGAGCCAGGATGAGCCCATATACTGTGGGTAACTGGTTTAGCTTGAATAAGATAAGCTTGAAGATATTACATGAAGATCATCTTTATGATTGGAAACATGATAAATATTGCATATTACTGGAAATGTCACCCTTTGGCTGTGCTAGTGGCAGCCTCAAACATCTAATTCTCTCCAGTGATGGTTTATTCTATTTAGATGTGTGTGTGTGTAATTATTATTTACCATTCATTTAGCATAGGCTGTCTCCTAAGGAATTCACCATCTAATTTAGTCACAGAAAGGTGAGCATTAGAGCATTAGGTAAGAACTATTTGAAGGAAGGCAGATAGGAAGGATTTGTCTCAGTAGGTCATAAACTGCATTTTGGAAACATCTCCTTTAATATTTCAAAAGCATCCACCTGTATGCATTCAAATAGAGCCAGTTCCTATTCTCTTTGTTGATATTGGCTAGGTGCAGTCTTTATAGACTATAGTTATTAATTATTATTTTTAAGACAATAAACAAGACATCTCCATAATTCAAGGTACATTTTCTGATTAAAATCATGGGTCTCTAATACAGCCTCATTTCGTCTTTCCTTGCAGTGTTAAATCCGAGACATATTACAAGCTTATTAGAGTAGATCCTTTGTTTGGAAGCTATTTATAGAACAGTATCCTCTACCATACCTTAAAGTGAGTAATTAGAGTAGTTTATGTAATTTATAGTGAAACTGTAATGAAGTTATGAAGAAATTTCACATAGGAAGTAAAGAGTTCATCCAAATTCTTAAAGGTGTACCATTTTGTATTGATTGTGGTGTTTACATGATGATATACATTCATTATTATTCAAGCTCTGTGTTAAGAAGCTTGTACTGCATTCCAGCACAATGACTGGACAAATAAGCTTAGGATGCCTTGTTACTGAATGCACACTGTTGATGAGCATGCTTACCTCTCTACAGAAACAGTTAAAGGACAAAGTAGCCAACCTGAAGAAGTTGGAATCTACTATTAGATGCAGATGATGATCAGTTTGGAGCAAGGGATTAGGCAGATGAGGCATGGGGGAAAGTTTAGAGAGATTGTCATCAAGAATCTGATAATTTGATCACTCATTCTAATCGTGTGCATGTATTGACACTTCTTGGTGAATAAAATGTTGTACCTGGGAGGGATCTTCTGTGGTTTCAGTTGGAATAGGTTTAGATGAAGCATTTGAAGAAAGTCAGATTCTGGAAGAACAGAATTAACAGTACAAGGTGAAGATGAAAGATATCAGAGGAGGTAGTAATTAATAAGGTATCAAGACTGGCCTCATTTGCAAAGCAGAAAGGAAAATGGAATAGTAATATGAATGAAGACAAAACAAACAGTCTATGAGTTTGCCATTCTAAAATTCATTCTCAGGTTGCCATTGGCGCTAGGACAAACCTGCTTTCCCCCAGAGTTTGCATCTAAATCCTTATCTTAGTTTTGAGAAACAGAGGAATACAGATGCATTTTAGCTGAGAATAGTTCAATGAAAAATTATTTGGCATACTTAACAAGTACTTCCCTATTATTAGCTGTGTAACATTTTTATTGATATTCAAGTAACTTGAGACTTTGCTGGTGGTGGTGTTTTATTTTCCTTGTGCTTCTGCTATGAGTACGTTGAGGTCACTACTGATCAGTGTCTGGGAAGTTGAAGATGCCTGTGAAACGCAGTTTCTAGAGGAGCCTGCTTTTTTTGAAATGGATAATATATACTTTCATGTTTAAAATAGAAATGAGTCAAGTAAATCATATGTTTGCTATTTACAGAAACCTTTTTAAAGGTTTGTAGTTTTTTTTTTTTCCTTTTTTTCTTTTTCTTTTTTTTTTGTATGTGTGCTGTTTAAAGTTATATTGGAAAGAATTTCCACACAGCTTCTGCAAATCTGCCTAAAATCTGTAATGTCTCATCTAAATTTATCGTGAGTTTTTAACTGTTTCATAGAAATCCAGATATATTTTTTAACAATGAAAACTACTATGACATGGGATTCAAGGTGCTTTAAGAAATCAACAGATGTGCTGGAAGGTGTCCAGAGAAGGGCCATGAGGATGATCAGAGGGCTGGAGCTCCTCTCCTGTGAGGACAGACTGAGGGAGTTGGGGCTATTCTCTCTGGGGAAGAGAAGGCTCCAAGGAGACCTAATTGTGGACTAGCAGTATCTGGAGGGGGCTACAAGAAAACTGGGGAGGGACTTTTTAGGGTGTCAGAGAGTGATAGGACTGGGGTGAATGGAGCAAAAATACATGCGAGTAGATTCAGATTGGATGTTAGGAAGAAGTTCTTCATGATGAGGGTGGTGAGAGACTGCAATAGGTTGCCCAGAGAGATGGTGGAAGCCTCATGCCTGGAGCTTTTTTAGGCCAGGCTGGATGTGGCTCTGAGCAACCTGATCTAGTGTGAGGGGTCCCTGCCCATGGCAGGGGATTGGAACAGGATGATCCTTGAGGTCCCTTCCAACCCTAACAATTTTGATTCTATGATTTATGAATTCAAGTTGCTTTGAGTGTACCTATAGGGCTCTTCAAACCCCAGCCATTGGAAAAAGTCCATAATGTCCCACAACATGACTGTGATTCGTAATTTAGAGGATGATAGATTCTTGACTATAGAGTGCTCCAGCCCAGATGCAAACAGGCTGGCTTTTGTGTCTTGCTGAATATCACACACTGGGATGAGTTAGTCATGTCTAGATATACAAAATTATGGCAGCTGAGATGTACTCCATTTTCTCCAAATTAGATACTGTTCTTTAGATTTCAGCATAGTGTCCTGCCAATATACCAAGCCTGGTTGTCTCTGATTTAAGTAGTGACATACTGAAAACCTTGTGGGCTTGTGATAATGACAACATTGGGTTTTTGGCACACTGGGTTTGCTTTTGTTCTTATTTTAGCATGCATTTTTTTGTGTCATGACTGCATGTATTTCTTTTTGGAGTAGGTGTGGAGCAGCTCTAAGTGTCTTAATGCGCCGAGATGTGAAATGTGTTCTAGAAATAGTATTTTGAGTCATGGTTTTCATGTTTTAGAATGAAAATGAGTTTATTGGTTTTATTTAGACTTGTAGAGTTAGTGATAATACAAAGTTTGCTTCATGTTGGGTGGATGAGATTTTACATTTTCTTAATATAGTCATGTTGCTCTGTCAATCCAAATACTGTGTGGGACATATTGACTAGATTTGTTATTTCTCATCTATCTTTAGGCTTTGACAGATTACAGTATGAGATAAATGTCATGGAGCAAGAAGGGTACAGCCTGTCCTAGCTCAGTTTATACCTTTTCATGTTTCTTCTGGGAAACATCCCTATTGTCTCAAGCGCCATCCTATACGCCTTCCAGTTTTGGAAACTCCATTCTCTTTGTTTTGCTGTGCATCAAGACTTCCAAAGGCACAGCTTGGCTTTCTGTCTCGTAAGACAAATATTGAATTCAGATTTTTTCTAAGTAAAAACCCCTTAAAATGTATTTATTTGTATGTTTAAATAAACACATATTTTGTTAATCTTCTGGGATTTTGGTTTTTATTTGCAAAATTTGTACAACTGAACCTTCATGCAAAATGCCAAAATATGTGACTCTCTTAAAAATTATTAGTTTTTTATAAATCTATAAAACTTTTTGTTATAAACTTTATTAACAAAAGCAGTAGTTAACAGATATAAAAATAAGCAAGTTACATAACCATGGCAGGCTTCTGCAGTCTTTAGTTTTTCCCCACAAATGACATACACAACATTCTTGGCTGGAGCCTTATTCAAAACACATTTCAAAGACACAACTGTAAAACATTAGATCCTTCCAAAGAGCAAATTGGCTAATGGGAAGAAACAAGACAGACCTGCTATGCAATGCTGAAAAAGTCTCCACCTAACACAAATCTTAGTTTCCAAGCAAGTTACCAGCTATGTAAATCAAGAAAAGACAATTCTCTTAAATTCTCTTGGTAACTTAGGACAACCACAAATGGCTTTACGCATTCTTATGTTATCTTCCTGTTGATATCCTTCCTTTTATTTATCATATTCTCATGAGCATCTTCCTGAGACAGGGTTAAAAACTGACTGGATGTCCAGGCCCAAAGAGTGGTGGTGAACAAAGTTAAATCTGGTTGGTGGATGGTCACTAGTGATGCTCTCTAGGGCTTACTTTTGGAGCCAGTCTTGTTAAATACTTTTATCACTGATCTGCATGAGGGGATTGAGTGCAGCCTCAGTAAATTTGCAGACAACACCCAGTTGGGCAGGAGTGTTGATCTGCTCAAAGGTAGGAAGACTCTGCAGAGGGATCTGGACAGGCTGGATCAATGGGTCAAGGTCAGTTGTATGAGGTTAAACAAAGCCAAGTGCTAGGTTCTGCACTTGGGTCGCAGGGATACCGTGCAATGCTACAGGCCTAGAGGAGAGTGGAAAGTTATCCAGCAGAAAAAGATCTCAGGGTACTGTTTGACAGCTGGCTGAACATAAGACAGCAATGGATTCAGATGGCCAAGAAGGCCAACTGCATCCTGGCTTGTATCAGAAATACTGTGGCCAAAAGCAGTAGAAAAGTGGTTGTGTCCCTTTACTCAGAGTGATGAGGCTGCATCTCAGATACTTTGTTTGGTTTTGGGCCCCTCACTACAAGAAAGACATGGAGTTGCTGGACTGTGTCCAGAGAAGTGCCTGACAAACAGGTCTTACATGGAGCAGCTGAGGGAGCTGGAATCATTTAGTCTGGAGACAGGAGACTGAGGGGAACCTCATTGCTCTCTACGACTACCTGTAGTGAGGTGGGGTTTGGTCTCCTTTCCCTAGAATGAAGAGGTAGAACAAAAGGAAATTGTGCCAGGAAAGGTTTAGGTTGGATATGGGGAGGAATTTCTTTACTCAAAGAGTGGTCAGGTGTTAAAATAAGCTGCCCAGGGAGCTAACGGAGTCACCATCCTTGGGGGTGTTCAAAAAACATGTAGTCGTGGCACTTTGGGACACGGTTTAATGACCATGGTGGTGTCAGATCAATGCTTGGACTCAATGATCTTAGAAGTTTCTTTCAGTTGAAACAATTCTATGATTCCATGACATCAGAGAAGATTATAGGCAAGCTAGAATTTGACTGCTATATAAAGACATGGTTATAATTCTTATCTAAAGATCACACTCAAACCCAAGAATACTGGCAAACTGATGTTCTAGCATGAGGCAGATCACCAGTTACTTAGGTTTCAAAGCCTTCATGTTTACTTTAGATATGTAAATGTATGTAGATATGTATAAATATTGGTGGATGCATATTCACAGAGAATTGAAAGAGCCTTTATAATAATTCCTAATTTGTCCTGTTTTTTTCTGCCTAGCTTGTTATTTTTAAAACTTTTTTGACAGAGTTCATACAAATGGCATTCAAGGAAGGGATAAGAACTCACAGATCAACCAGCTGAACAGAATATTTAACCTTCTCTACTTCTCCTCTTCTTTCAAATATATCAGACCTTTCATTTGAACTTAATTAGTTTTTTGCATTTTTAATTACAGTGTGCTCTGGCTAGAGTTCCTAAGCATTTTCTGGACAGATCAATTCTGGTCAGGAAGATTTTCAATGGAAGCCTAGGTATTAAAGCAAGATTGGTGTCTTGGTCAATAATAATCATCACTTTAAGTGAATATTGAACTTCTGCCACAAGAAGGCAATTAAGGGAATACTGTGCTACCATCTTTGCACTTATATCCTTTTGCATCTGCATGACCACTAAAAGTAAAAGTTGGGATGACCTGAGCCCAGCTCAGGCACTCTTCAAACTGAGTAGCTGCATTTGACTTAAATTTATACTGAAATGCTGTTTAAATGCAGTTGGGTATATTTTCTTCTCCTACATGACATTAAGACCCACTTTTGTAAATAGCAGAAGATAGGTGAAATATTGATGAATGCTGTAGAATCATCACAATATTCTGTTAGAATCACAGAAGAGTTTGGCCTTTGCCTGATCAGCCACATTCTTTCTTTGGATGTGGTAGTACACAGTGATGCAAATTTTCAGTGGATCACAAGAATAAAAGCCACCTTGTGATTATCATGCTATCCTAATGATTCTTTCTGCTCACAAGGAGACAATTAATAACAGTAGGCCATGTGGAACACCATGCTGGGAAGATGTGTTAATGGAAAATTTCACAAGCCTTAAAACTTTTTTTATGTTTACTTTTGGGATGGGATGGAAGAAGACATGAAACAGGGGAGTCTTGTGAAGAAAAAAGGCTTTCCATTAAATCAAATGCTTTAAATGTGTTTGAATCTTATCAGACATAAGATTGTACAGGAATTAGTATTAAATAAAGCAGCCTTTGGATTCGTGTCTGCCAGATGAAAATGTTAAGTGTTGTTTCTTGAAATGTTTTGTTTGTGGTGGTGAAATTGTGTAAAAGAAATACTCCTCAGATACACACTGGAATTTATTCTAAAATTTGATTCTGTTTAGATGTGAAGAACTGGCTCCAGTCTATGTCAATCTGTGTTACTTAATTCCACAATCAAGATTTTTGGACTAAAATTATAAATAATAAGCATAATCTGGCTGGTCTCTCTTTTTTTTTCCCCCCATTGTGTGATGTTAAATGCTGAGATTAAGGAGGAAGATTAAGGTCTCCTCACATGCTCTAAGGCCACACTGAGGCAATACTATAATTTGTTCACTTTTACATACACAAGATCCATTTGAAAAATAATAATGAGAATGAAATTAGAATAAAAGGGAACAGCACAACTAATTTGTTCTAGGTGTTATCAATGGTTGAACCAGTTTTCTTAGCTGCAATAGGCACTGAGGTAGTCCCCAGCTCTTTTCTGATTGTAAATGACATTAGATCAGAAAGAAATTCCAATTTTTACATTGAATTTTTCTTCCCCTTTGTGACACAATTTGTTTCCTAGCATCTTCCTTATCCAAGAAAGAATCACTGATGTGGAGAAGCAGAAAAAATGGATCACCCACTGTAGAAATGCATTTTTAAATATATGCCAAACCTGCTACTAAAGTAAATATGAACATGAGCCTCTGTCCTACTGATGTTACCTCTTTTAAGGTGAAGAATAATTGGTATTTATAAAATCATAGAATTATCAGGGTTAGAAGGGACCTCAAGGATCATCTACTTCCAAACCCCCTGCCATGGGCAGGGACCCCTCACACTAGATCAGGTTCCTCAGAGACACATCCAGCCTGGCCTTAAAAACCTCCAGGAATGAGGCTTCCACCACCTCCCTGGGCAGCATGTTCCAGTGTCTCACCACCTTCATGGTGAAGAACTTCTTTCTGAATCTATCCATTTTTTTCCCCATTCCTCCCAGTCCTATCACTACCTGACACCCTAAAAAGTCCCTCCCCAGATTTCTTGTAGCCCACTTCAGATACTGGAAGGCCACAATTAGGTCTCCTTGGAGCCTTCTCTTCTCCAGAGTGAATAGCCCCAACTCCCTCAGTCTGTCCTCCAGATCCTTCCCCGTAATAGGGGCTCCAGAAATGGACACAGTACTCCAGTGCTGTGAACATCTTCATCCACCTACATGATGAAAAGAGACTAGTCTCCAAGTTTCAAGCAAACAGTTCATTTGAGCTTCACTTACAAGTTTGACTGCAAGGCCCAAGCAAACAATTAATTAGAACTTCACTCACAGATCTAATACGCCACATGTTTTTATGGATATAATGAAAGAATGCACTATCACAATCTACAAGCCTTCCAGCTTCTCTTTATCTTACTTCTATGGGCAATTGAGTAGTGGCCTGTATTTAGACTTGGGGATTATTCTGTTTTGAGGAATTTCAAGACTCAGCTCAGGTTTTGGATTTCCGAATGATGTAGCATTGCCCTGTTTGGTCTTTGACTTATGGACAACTCAGTGCTCAACTATCTACACAGCTTTCCACGGATTTTCTCTGCACAGATAGCATCTCAAGGCAATCCAAGACTGGGTTGGTTTTACAACCCCCACCATGCTTCATATGTTGAAGAGGGGATTGGATGAGGCACTTGGTGCCATGGTTTAGTTGATTAGATGGTGTTGGGTGATAGGTTGGGCTAGATGATCTTGAAGGTCTTTTCCAACCTGGTTAATTCTATTCTATTCTATTCTATTCTATTCTATTCTATTCTATTCTATTCTATTCTATTCTATTCTATTCTATTCTATTCTATTCCTATTCACCTGCATGCAATAGACATTACTGAAAAATGTTTGAAACTATGAGCCACACAATTCATACAACGTGGTAGTGAGCAAATAAGTTGTCTTTAAAAAAAGACACTGCATCTTGAAAAAACAATTTACTAACAATTCTTAAATACATACCTCTATTCATGCTGAACTGTGTTGTTGACTTTGTGTAGATCAAGAAGGACAACATAAAGCAGGTGCCTGATTTATAAACACCATGACCTTCTGGATGGCTTTGACAGTGGCAATCCTTCAGTGCAGAAGTAAAAATTGTCTGAAGCATCCCTGCGTGTCCGTTCATGTTCGTTGGTGAGCATTTCCTTTTCTTTCAAGGTTCATTTGTACCATACTCATCAGCATAGCATCTGATGTTCTTCCAGTAGTGCATTAGGCAATATGACAAATATCTGTCACATTTTGGTTCCCTCTTCCTCTCCCCAGGGGAGAAAGGCTAAATGAATATAGATGCACAGGGATAAATTCAGACCTGCTGTAAGTAATTGCGATTGCATTGATGTCAGTGGAGCTGCACCCTACTACTTTTGATTTGAAACTGGAACAGAGAGCCACATTGTTCTTTGGGAAACAAAAATAAACAGTATGTGAAGATGTTTCCAAACATTTCAATAATATTATCTAGGACAGATTCTGTCCCCAGTTAAAGCTGTACAGATCCATTTGAGTTAGACATTGCACAACTGTAAATGGAATCAGCCGTTTCGCATACATACAGCTCACAAATGTCTGTGATTATTAGATACACATTTGTAGATGTACACAGATCAACATACAAAACTGCAACTTTGGCCTTCTGTCTTTTAACAAATAGACCAGTTTACTGAAATGCCTCTGGGTAAACCATTCTTTGCAGGTTTTGTGTATGGTTTGTATTGTTGATTGAAAGTAGAATATGTTTTTAAAAGCAATTTTGCAGGTCAGCTGTTTAGAATTTGCTGTGGCCTTATGAACAACATGTAAACCACTGAACACAGTTTGAGGATTACTGAGGTAGATAGGATGTAACTTTCATTCAATTCACATCTGGTTGTGTTAGAACTTCTTCCAGAATGAATGATCTACAAGGGGTTCATATGGCACGTAACAGCCAACAATAGAGGTATTTCTAATTTATCCAAGGAAATGACCAATTGAAAACACAGCTCATCCTAAGTTAACAAGAACTCTTTGAAGGTACGATACTTATGGAAGTAAGTCAGTGTAAGTTACTACAAAGTAAGTCTGTAGGACTTCATTCTTGAGGGAATTGGGGCTACTGAGTCTGGAGAAGAGAAGGCTCCATGGAGACCTAATTGTGGCCTTCCAGTATCTGAAGGGGCCTACAAGAGATCTGGGGAGGGACTTTTAGGGTATCAGGTAGTGATAGGACTAGGGGGAATGAAAAAAAAAATTAGAAATGGGTAGATTCAGTTTGGATCTTCAGAAGAAGTTCTTCACCATGAAGGTGGTGAGAGGCTGCAACATGTTGCCCAGGGTGGTAGAAGCCTCATCCCTGGAGGTTTTCAAGGCCAGGCTGGATGTGGCTTTGAGGAACCTGATCTAATGTGAGGGGTCCCTGCCTATGGCAGGGGGGTTGGAACTAGATGATCCTTGAGGTCACTTCCAACCCTAACAATTCTATGATTCTGTGATTAGTGCATGACTGGAGGCTTCCAGAAAATGATGAGTATGATAATGATGGCTTTACTTTGCTAAGATGAAGAAAGCTGATGATGTTTTTTCATCACCCTTGTGTGAGTTTTCAACTGAATTGACGCACTACATCAGATGTGCTTTACAAATTAAAAAACAAACAGATTTTTACTTTGCATGTAGTGTAACCAGTCAAGTCAAACTTTAAGATTTAGAAATATACATCTTCTAGGAATAGTCATTAATGAGAAGAGTCACAAATACACTAGTTTTTTTTTAAAAAGTGCATAAATTCTGATTTTGGCCCAATTCTCTAGGAAAGAAAAAGAGCAGGCAGTTTCTTTACTCTGTTTCTCTTCTTCCTCTTAGATTCATATACAGCTCCTTCATCAAACCACATTCTGCCGTTTTTATCATGAACAATGATCTTGAAGCCAGTCAGAAGTATCTGTCATGGAACTTTTTTCTTGAACAGTCACTCAGTCCATCAGAGGATGAAGCTTCCCATTGCTTTTGCATCTGCAGAAATACTCTTAGCATGATTCTGGTTGTTGATGAGAGGTCTGTTTTGGTTTGGGCCAAAGCATGCTTGAAAATTGCTGTTAGCACTGTGGATAATGGAGTCAAGATCTGTTGACCAGAGCTTCCCAGCTCTTAAATGCAAAAGTATGCAGTTATGCTCCATCTCTATACTATAGTAAAACCCAACTGCATTACACCCTTTCTGCTTCCTCTCCAGGTTTCAGAAACCCAGGAGCATGGTATGGAGAGTGCTACCCCCAGAGGTTCTGAACGATAGGGATTTATTATGGGTAGGCCTAGCCACAGATCTAATTCAATTTTCACTGCAGTAAGTGAGAATTTCTATAATTTTTAAGGCATTTGTTTTATGAATGGCACTAATTTAGCTAGATGCAACTGGAACACAAAAACATAGTTTATTCATAACACTTAGGACACAAAGAATTCATGAGCTCCAAGGTCCATTCCTGAGGATGACTTCCTATGGAGATTCAAAAGATTTCTGTGGAGATCTTTTGCAAGAGAAGGACAAATTTGGTTGGTTTTTCTGTTTTTCAGAGGAATACTACATGGACTGACTATGAATGTCTCCGGGTTGGAGAAGAACAAGACTAATGTTATGATTGCTGACTTTTGCTGACATCTTCACTCTAGGTGACTTGCAAGTTATATGTTCCTGAATCAAAGTTCTTGAGGTTATCTTTTCAAGATTAATGATGCCATGTTTTCCAGAGACAGAAATATGTCACATTCTTCCTTCACACATACGCTTAGATGGCTGAAGTTTCTTTTTTTGCCTAATATGCTTTTGGTTACCTACCATGGAGGAATTCTTTGAATCCTATGTTGACCTATTATTGATCATAGGGGGTGGTCCTTTCTCCAGATTCTGGCTCTAGTTCTCTTAGCTGGGAGCAAGTCTTAATAAAACTGAAACAATAAATATCTTATATCTACATAACACTTGAATCCAAAAACAGTTTAAAAAGCAAGGATGAATTCATTTACCACTGAAATGCCAGCCACCTCTGGGGTGGAACACATGGTTCTTATTTTCACAGAGCTAAGCAGCTGTTTAACAGTACAAAACAACAGTACATTTTAGTTTAAGTCATGAAATGAAGAATAATCCTGTATCCAATTGAAATGTAAGATTAAACTTAGATGGGGGGGGAAATAATTACACAAATTGGTAAAATGATCAGAACACAAAGACTAAACCCACCACTCTGGCACAGTAGGCCACAAAACACTAAGGACTGAGTGTGGTAAAGAACATAATTTTTCATTACATCTAAGAGCTGTTATCTTCAGACTGATTGTTTGCTGTCTTTTTTTCCCCAGCAGTGCAATTTCTTGTTAAAAATTCTGGGTCCACCAATACCCAGTCTTTCTGTGGAAAGTTATTTAGGCAGGAAAGGTTGTTTTGGAGCCCACTGTGGAATTTCTGATCAAAAAGAGATTGAGTCAGAACCACTAGTAACCTGACTGCTATGCACGTCTCCCAGGATGTGGTATGATGAAATTCAAATCCCTGTTTAGATTACTTCAGAGCATAGACTTGGACATGGGTTTCCTAAGTCCCAGAGGAAGGTCCTAAGTTACTGGACTTGCAGCTATTCCGATCATGTTTTCTTCTTCTTTTCCCATGGAAAAAATACAAAAAATACTAAAAAAAAAAAATAAAATTAAAAAAAATTTTGAAAGGTCTTTGGGTTTGGCTCAGTGTAGAATGTGAATTTTGCAATTTCAAAAACTTTCCTGGAACAGGGAAGTTATTTTCCACCAAGTTTACCTCCTGCTGCAGTGTATTCCTTTGCAATAAGATGAAAAGTTACTGGATTTACTTCAGTATCATCTTAGAGGGAAGACAATTGCTCGGCAGGGTTTGTGTGGGTTTATACCACACTGTAATGTTGCTATGCATTCAGCTGTGCAGCCTGTACACCAGACTAGGTCATCAGGAAAATCAGTCTGGAAGTCAGAAAATTTCTAGCAATTGCAGCAATCAGGTTTTAAAATGTGCTTCCAATGAAAATCAGAGGAACATACATCTACCTACTTTTAAGGTGGAATTAATAAATCTCTAAGAGGACCTATTTACAGTAGCCACCAGGTGGATACTACAGGACAGGTGGTTCTTTTCCCCCCTTTATTTCAAGGATTAATGTGACTGTGTCTGGCAGAGTGACCTTCTCACATTCTTCCATGCCGAACAAGTTGAGGAGTCCAAAGATATTTTTGTAGCTAAGGACCTGTCACTTCCTTTTGGCAATGATTTCCAATAACTCTTGTGTTCTGATAGATGCCACTCCTGATATTGATAAGGTCCAATGTATCATGATTCAGGCAACCAAAAAGTAGATTTAAGACTGTTTATCCGTCTCAAATGCCTCCAGGTCAGATAGCAACAAAATTCTACCACCAATGAGCAGTGTTGGATTTGGTCCAGTGGCGATCCACCCATTAGCACTGCACTGATCCTTCAGGTCTAATGAGGTCTATTTATTCCTGCAGATTTGTAATATTTAGTAATTTGTCACCTTCATTAGATTTCTGTCATATTACTGAAAGAGGTGATACACTATCGTAGAGAAATACTACTTTCAGTCACTGCCTGGTGGATGGTTGCTAAAGGTGTTGATCCCAGGCACTGTGAAGTCAATGGACTCATTTCATCAAGATTTGAATACGCTCAAAATATTTGTGTAACCCCATTGGCAAGGAAGCATAGCATTGAAGAAACTTGAGTCTTAAGGACAACTTTTATGAAAGTCAATGGGAGGCTGGTTTCCAAGAAAATTAAAGACTGCTTATTAATGGCTATTCAGAAAATTGAATTGTTTGGTCTTTGAGGAACACACTAACCCTTTCTATTGTTTTTGGACCACAGGCAGAGCACCAGTGTTATCCAACAAGGTAGAAAAAGTGGTCTGGGGAGGAAAAAAAAGAAAACCTCTGAATGCAAGAAAAAAAAAATAATTATCACAATGATCAGTTAAAGAACAACAAAAAAGGAATAATAGCAGGCAGAGCTCCTCAACATAAATCTTATTTCTGGTCTGATGGGCTGGATAGAGAGACCTTTATAATTAAATCAATTCAAATAGCAGTTATTTTGTGTGTGTGTGTATATATGCATGCACACACACACACTCACATGTATATCTAAATGTAAAATGTATAAAAAGTCTATACCAACAGAAAAATATATTAGATGTTCTTGTTAAGAACAAACAAACATTGCCTTGTTTGGCAGAGTTTTCAAATGCATATTGCTCCCTTTATTTATTTTTTTTATTACAATAAAAATGTGTTTTGTATTAAATCTATTGTTAAAAAGAAATTAAGCCCTGAAATCTGCCAGTGTGGTGTGTTTTTTTTTTCTTTTTCCATAAAGTGGGAAAAAAGAGCCCTCCTGTTTTAGATACTTGAAAACATCAGAAATTTGAAAATGAAAAGACCAGCCTCTGCATAGCAAATTACTCCACAATAATAAAGAAAGAATTCTTCTGTGTGAACTTAACCGGTTTGAAAGCAGAACGTAGCGGAATAGAACGGCATGCATGGTCATAAAGGAAAACAGAGGGTCTAAGTCGGTCTCTACAGATGCATCAGAGACATTCAGGAAGAAAAATATTAAAAAATAAAGAAGTCATAGGCTTTGCACAGAGATTTGCCTCTGCTGAGGCAAAGGTTGCTTGCCTGAGCTGTCGCTTGCAAAAAGCTAAAAGTACGAAAAAGTCCTTACAGAAAGTTTTTTTTTCCTTGATCTGTCCCTTAGCTTTGAACAGTGGAGACAAAATTTCATGGCTTTGCATCTGTAATAAGCAGTATGACACAAGGCCTGAGCTTCTAAACTTTATCACACAGAGCAGTTACTTTTTCCTTTCATCTTCTGTGCTTTAGCCTACTCTTCATGATACACATTATTTCCCTGTGTTTATCTACATGTTGTTCTTATTATTAATTTTGTGTAATAGGTTATACATAGCTCAGTGATACCAAGTTTTACTTGGATTTGCCTCTGCAAGGTAGTTTACAAACACCTAATAAAAGACAATCCTTGCTCCAGAGGGAAGAAAAAGAACCACATTGAAAGAGATAGAAGATTGAGAGGAAAACGACAATCCTGCAAGTTGTGCTGTCTAAAATCCCAGGGTCTGCTAGTGGCAAAATCAGAAATAGCATCTTATCTCCAAGGCCTTGAGCACCTCCTGCTTTGTCTCTGCCTGATTTCTCCTTTGTCCCTCAGGAACTTTCTGAGGCGACTGTAGCTGCATCTGAACAGTTAGCAGAAGAACATCTAGGTATAATGAGCCAGGTCACTTGTTAAAGAACAAATGGTCTAAGCATTCAGAGGATAAAGAGATATTGAGCAAATGCCAAACAAACATTTATCTTGCTAGGTGTTTCAAGGTTGTTGTTTTGGTTTGGTTTTCCTTTGGGGAGATGATCAGTGACTTGGCTGATAACAGGAGGGGAAAGGCTTGATGTAATTTATTTGGACTTTAGCAAAAACATTTGACAAAATGCTTCTCAGGGAGATGGTGAGGAAGGTCATCAGTGATGGCATGAGTATCAGATAGGTGAAAAAATTTAACAGTGAGCTATGTGGCATTTACAGATAGTGTAAATCTATGTGAAGGAGAGGTTTCTGTCAGGGAGCAAAAAAAATGAGGGGCCTTTATGACATGGTATTAGGACCAGTTCTGTTCAAGATTTATGTGTAGCTTTAAGTGCTTGTGTGCATTTCCTGGCTGTGAGCTGAATCACTGCAGTGTCCTGTTTAATCATGATACAGCTGCACTCAGGTTTAAGTGAAATTGCCAAACTTCCAATGGATACTAGGGGGAAAAAATGACAGTAAAATTAAAAAGTAAGGGCACCAAACACATTTAAGGTAGAGGTTCAGACTGTTGACTCTGTTGTCCCTGTCCATGGCAGGAAGGTTGGAAGTAAATGATCCTTGGGGTCCCTTCCAGCCCTGCCCTGACAATTCTGTGATTCTGTGACTAGATCAGTAGAGGGGGGGGAAACCAGTGAACTGAGCTTAGATGAATGGCTTTCAAAGAAGGAAGCATCAGTGGTAGGGAGCAGAGCTTATGGCATGCAGATTTAACTAAACCCGATGAAGCCACCTCCAGTAGATCCTTGCAGATTTGACTATGGGGTAGCACAAAGATGGCATAAGAACAAATCTTTTTCTTATGGGCAGATCTTGAGATTGTCCTAGAAGTGAGGAAAGCAGTCCTAAATAGGATTAGCTCTGCTATGGTCTTGAACAGTTTTCTCCCAGCCAGCTCATAGGATGCTCTTTTTTCATCTCACATAAGATGTCCACATGTATTATCCTTTGCAAGACAGAAGAGACAGAACTTAAATGAAATCCAGTCTCAAACACAATGGAAATGTTCTAGCGAGCATGGTGGCCCACCCATATTTTGGAACTTTCTAGTTTGCAGACTGAAGAACATGCATTGGTATGGGAAATGTAAATTCTGACTAAATAACTAAGGCCAAAGCCTTGTTGCTGTGCAAGTTGGTGTAGGGCTCTTGATAAACTCTTTGTGCATTGCCAGAAGTTAAATCTGGCTTAATATCTCTTAAAACAGATGGAAAACATCAAAGAGAACAGATAATCTGTTAATTAGATTAGCATCTTTGGACTCTGAAAATGGGTTGTATTTAGTTATCTACCCTTCCAATTACTTGATTTTCAACCTCTTGCAAGTCACCTGAGGTGCTCTAAAGCACTTTTAGATCATTTATATTTATACATTCCTTATAGAGAGCTAAGTATCTAGAAGACACATTTAACTTCCTGTAAAGGTAATTCCTAAGATTTACACTAATTCCAGCAGTCTGAGGTTGCTACACTGAGAGTGTGTGATCTTTTGATCTGTTCCCCACCCTTGCATATAATTCATGATCATACTGGCTGTATATGGAATTGCCACACTGTGTAAAATACAGAACTGATTACTTGCTTGCATGCATTGAACAAAATTTAAGTGGAAACTGGCTAGTTTGCTGTAGGATCTTGGTGTGAAGCAAGAGAATCAAAAAGTAGTTCTGAATTAAGAAGAATACAGCAAAGGAGTGCTGCTGTGATGAAGGACATCGACTCCTTGTTTGAGGACCAACGAACAAGAAGATGTACAGCTTACTGGATCTTAAGACTGAGAACTACTGAAGAACCACTGAACAGATTCCCAGAACCACAGAACAAGAGGTCAGAGTCTCAAGCTGTGCAAAAGGAAGTTTAGGCTTGATCTTAGAAAAAAGTTCTTCACAGAAAGAGAGATTGCCCATTGGGATGGGCTGCCCAAGGAGGCGGTGGGGTTGACATCCCTGGAGGTGTGTAAGAAAAGCCTGGATGAGGCACTTGGTGCCATGGTTTAGTTGATTAGCTAGAGTTAGGTGATAAGTTGGACTTGATGATCTTGGAGGTCTCCTCCAACCTGGTTGATTCTGCGATTCTGTGAAGAATTTTAGGCTGTTCTTTTTCTGTCAAGGTAGGAACCAGATAGCAGAGGAAGTACTGTCTTTTGTCTGAAGATTTAGCAAATTTCTTTGAAAAACTCTTGCAAAACAGCAATTTCCCAAATCATCTTAGAAGTGCCCCAGATGAATGGAATTATTGTCCGTTAGGAACATGATACATTCTTGCTAGGAAAATAACAAAGTGAGAGTACTAGCAATTCCAGTTGAATATTTCTGGCGTATACTTCATCAAAACCAGAGAAAGTACTTTGTGGGAAAGAAAAGAAGGAGGAGAAGAAATAACAAGAAGAAAAAAGATTTAAAAGGGGGGGAAAAAAAAATCTTAGATGTTAATGTGCAGCTTTCTGTTTTGTTTTCCAAGAGACTCAAGCATGATTAAGCTGTGCAGACATTCCTTGGACAGAAGGCCAACTTTTATAACCAGGCAGAACACTGACATTCTGGAAGAAGACAAGCACTTTTGAAAAAGAGGCTTTGAGTTTGCATATGACATAACAAATGACATTCAACCCTCCGTGGAGACTTTATAAAAAACCTTTGTTGGGTCAGCATATCCTGAGCTTTGAGCAAACGTGTAGCCATGTATGTGCACACACAAATACACATAGACCCTTGAATAATGTTTTTTTGTGGTACTGCTTGTTCTATTTTTATTAAACCCTCTCTCTGAAGGCTTTTCTTGGTGCCACATTTCCTAAGGATTCTTTGCCCGAGTTATTGAGGAGACCAGCCAGGCAGAAAGGGACCTGGGGGTAATGGTTGACAGCTGACTGAACATGAGCCAGCAGTGTGCCCAGGTAGCCAAGAAGGCCAATGGTATCCTGGCCTCCATCAGGAATAGTGTGACCAGCAGGAGCAGGAGGAGGGAAGTCATTCTGGCCCTGTACTCAGCACTGGTTAGGCCACACCTTGAGTTCTGTGTCCAGTTTTGGGCCCCTCAATTTAAGAAGAACATTGAGATATTTGAACATGTCCAGAGAATGGCAATGAGGCTGGTGAGTGGTCTTAAGCATGAGCCCTGTGAGGAAAGGCTGAGGGAGTTGGGGTTGTTTAGCCTAGAGAAGAGGAGGCTCAGGGGAGACCTTATTGCTCTCTACAGCTTCCTGAAAGGAGGTTGTAGACAGATGGGGGTTGGTCTCTTCTCCCAGGCAACCAGCACCAGAACAAGAGGACACAGTCTCAAGCTGCACCAGGGGAAGTTTAGGCTGGAGGTGAGGAGAAAGTTCTTCCCAGAAAGAGTTATTGGCCATTGTGATGTGCTGCCCAGAAAGGTGGTGGAGTCACTGTCCCTGGAGGTGTTCAAAAAAGGATTGGATGTGGCACTTGAAGCCATGATTTGTTTAGTCGTGAGGTGTTGGGTGACTGGATGGACTTGATGATCTCTGAGGTCTTTTCCAACCTTATTGATTCTATGATTCTATGATAATAGTTGAAAAATCTGTCTAGGTACCTTGAATAAGTACAATTCATGTATGTGTCTCTGTAACAATGCATGTATTTTGTAAATCCTGGTTTGAAAGGAGGTTGAACACGCCCATATATATGTACAAAATTATCTGCCTTTGCTCATAGCACAGCTTTGATTTGATTCACAGCTGGAATAAATGACTTCCCCCAAAGTAGGTAAAACTGCTTCGATCTATTCTCAGATGAATATTTTCAGCTTTTATAGACTTTATTGACAGCAATCAACATAACTAAAAATACTTGCATCCAGGTTAGAAGTCTCATTTCTGCATACTTTCTGTAGTTAATAGAGAGAAAGCTTTATCTAGTGGATTTTGCAAGACCACTTTAGTTTACCGCAGTGACTATTTAGGAAGCTAAGTGAAACTAATGATCTTATTTCAGCACAGCAGCCATATGCCTGCAACTGAGCTGTGTGAATTCTCTCCAGTGTTTGTTATTTCATTGAAACATATATTCCTTCTTCTTTTTGCCCCCCTCTCTCTATTTCATACTGAAATATAAGTCTGTGGTGGTTAGACAAATGTAATAGGGCCTCGTCATGTCCAATTTTCAGGAATAAGATATCCATGAAAAGGATCTATCTGGAGTATATAAGAGAGTGTCAAGTGAAAGTTACTCCTCAGGAAGCAGCAGAAGAGAATAACTTGAGAGAAGCTGTCAAATAAAATTCTTAGGTTCCATAGTAACTGGTGATACAATCCTTTTTACCTGGTTGGATCAGCCAGCTCTGCAGCTCTCCACAATATTTTTGAGAAGCCATCAAAGGCCATTGGACAAGTAACCACATTATATGGAGAAAAACAGCAATTGAACCACGGAGTTGAGAGTAATTGAGCCAGGATATTGAGGGCACATAGAAAGCAAATTAAAACAGCACAACTAATTAGTAGCATTGCAAAACAAAACAAAACAAAGAAAAAACCCCAAACCGACTAAACCCCCATCTTAAAATTAAACTATTTTAATTATCTAAGTGCAACTAAATATTTGGCTGTTTTTACCACATGTAGTGAAACAAGTTGTTGATTTAGGAAGCTATATAATAAATCTATGTTCGAAATAATTTGCCTGGCCATGTCAGGCCTAGGGATCATAAAAACATCTGACAATATGGGCTTTTTCCTTCCTAAAATCAAAAGTTTTCTGTGAAATGTTTAATTGTAAGTGAAGGGCAAGAGCTAAAATACTCTGTATAAGATAGGTATCTTCATCTTGTCCCAACAAGGCAGTTTGATTTTCAGATTTGGATTGTCCACAAGGAGGATTCATGTAAATCCCAAGTATCTGAAAATCAGATGTCGAAAATATACTAGGATATTGAGAAAGCAGAAGTTAAAAATGGTGGATCAGAACTATAAGGAAGTGCAGGAATACTTGGAGTGCCTTATGTACCCAGTCAGTCAGTGAAAGCCGAAGCTCTAACTTCTTTACTTTTTGCCTAGAAACTGCCTTAAGTGAAGCAGACACCTAAAAGTAAGCCTGACCAATGGGTTCTGAAACCTCTGAGCTCAGCTTACGTGCGCTGGCCCTTGAAACAGAAAGATAGACATCCTCTACAAACACACCCAAAAGAGAGCACAGTAGTGTAACTGTGTTCCTGTACTGTGTAACTGTAACCCCAGCACTGTGTCAGGTCTGCATTACATTAAAGGTGGCTGAGAGTCAGTGTCACTCTGTCAGCTGTGCTGAGACTCTTGCCAGATGGAGGCCCTTGCTGTGGCCTGGATGAGTCTGTCTTCAATTGTAAACGGTAAACTGAGAGCTCCCCTTGGAGTGAAGGTCTCCTCCAGCTCTTCCACCAAAAGGAAGCAGAAATGTTTTCTTTCTGTGTCCTTCTTCTCCTGTAATGACTTGGTCATTGATGCACCAACCTGAGCTGTTAAGATCAAGATAAAATTCCTTGTTTTGGCTGAACTGGCCACTTCCAACTTCTACACGACTGCTAAAACGAGGAGACAAGAGGATTCACGTCCACCCCTCTTATTGAAATTTTAGTGACCAACCATTTATTGGCCAAGAGTGCGAGCACCAGCCTACACCCAGGTGGTTAAGACTCATGAGATTTATCTGAGTTAACCACTGATTCAGTGATTTTGATTCCTTTAAATCTTAATTTGGAATACTTGAGTCTAAATTGAAACAAAGACTGAAATACAGAACTCTGTCTTGTCCAATGAATTTCCCCAAGCACACATTAGTTGAATAAATCCATAGTCACCATAGTTCTCTGCTCTGGTCCAGTGAATATTTAATTGTTCCATGCAAATTTAAAGACTCTGAACAGAACAGGGCTGAGAATGTCTTGCCTCAGAGTGTTTTACATCTTGGTCGATTACATATTCACTAACAATGTAGGAAACGTAGTCTGAAGTCTCCTTGGGCAAGTGAGGATCACTGAATTCATATCTTTCACATCCTGAGGAGGCTCACTGCTACTATTGACCCTGTAACTTGGACATTAAAGCTCAGATATTTTTTTGTCGTCTAAAGAACCATATAATCATAGAGTAGTTTGCTTTAGAAGGGACCTTTAAAACATCTAATTCAACTTCCCTGCAGTGAGCAGTGACATCTTCAACTAGATCAAGGTCCTTAGAGCACCATCCAACCTGACCTTGGTGTCATCTACCACCTCTGTGGGCAAACCAGTTCCAGTGTTTCACCACTCTCTTCATCAAAAATGTCTTCCTTCTAGTCTGTATCTACTTTTTTTTGGTTGAAAACCGTTAGCCCTTGTCCCATGACAAAAGGCACTGCTAAAAAGACTTTATCTTTCTTATAAGCCCTACAGTACACCAGATGAAGTCTTAACAGAGCAGTGTAGAAAGGAAGAATTACCTCCCCTGGCTTGCTGGGCAAGCTTCTTTAGGTGCATCCCAGGATGCTGTTGGCATTCTGGACTGTGCTCATATTCAGCTTTTCGTCCACCAGTAGCCCCCAAGTCCTTCTCTGCAGCATTGCTTTCAATCCCATTGTACTGATACCCACATTGATATTAGGGATTTCCCTGACCCAGGTGAAGGATCTTGCATTTGGCCTTATTCAACCTAATGAGATTCATGTGGGTCTACCTCTCAAGCTTGTCCAGGTCCGCTGGATGGCATTCTGTCCCTGAGCCATGTCAGTTGAACCACTTGCCTTGGTGTCATCTGACAACTTGTTGAGGGTGCTCTCAATCCCATTGTCTATGTCACTGATGAAGATACTGAACAGCACTGGTCATAGTACAAACCCCTAAGGAACATCACTTATCACCAGTCACCCCCTGGACATCATCCTGTTGTCCACTGGATAGTTCACCCATCAAATCATTATGTACCCAATTTAAAGAGAAGGATGTTATGAGAGAAGTAGAGAGGTGACATCCACAGTTCTTCCCTTGGCCAGTGATGCAGTCAGTCCATCATAAAACTCTAGTAGATTTGTCAAGCAGAACCTGCCCTTGGTGAAGCAGTGGTGGCTGTCTCAAGTCATATTCCTTCCTTTATGTGCTTTAGCAGAGCTTCTTTGAGGACCTGTTCCATGATTTTCCTAGGCACAGAAATGAGGCTGACAGGTCAGTAGTTTTCAGGGTCCTCCTTTCCACTGTTATTAAAAGAGGGCAATGTTTCCCTTTTTTCCAACCCAAGGAGGATGATGTTTTCCTTGCTGTTTAATTTCCACATTAAATACAGCCATTGATTATGAAAGCATTTAAATGATAAAACCTAGTTAGGATATTATGTTATGACTTATTAAAATGTATTTGGCACTGTTCAAATTTAGTTTGCCAAGTAATCTGCTCTAATATGAATGTCTGATGTACTACCAACTCTGCAGTGACCTTGTTTGGAATAAGGTACAACAAACTTTCCAGGCTTTGATTACATATTAACCAGTGGCTTGTAGAACAGATATTGACGGAGGTGATGAGAGCTTCTTAAATACAGATGTTTCCAAATACATACAAATGATCCAATAGCCTGGAGAACTCCTGTAACTCCAGAAATATTTTGAGAAGCTCAGTGAGATGTTTGCCAAAGATTTAGACATTGACAAATAGTCATCTCTGAGCGTGTGAGTTTACTGCCATTCAGCTGAGCCACTGGGAAACAGGGGCTGCTTGCAAGCACTAGGGGCAGTGGAACTGCTGGACTCATTTGGTCACGTTCAGAATGAGATCATGTGGTTTGATCTCATTCAGAACATGATTATTTTTGGTTTGGGTGTGACTTGAGTTTTGAATATCAGGAAAGGGGGCGGGGGGAGACAGGGTAGAGGAGCACAAACTGGGAATTTTGAAGTAGAAACAGAGAAAGACAAAACAATTAGCACAGATGGCTGCATGTAGATTTCCATTTGCTGAGTCAAAAGTCAGTCTGTAAAGGATCAAAAGAAATAATGGGTTTAATTAAATGCATTCCTTATGCATAATACTAATGCTGCTTGCACCTTCAGGAGAATCTGGACCTCTGCTGAGAACATGCCATCAATGTCACTTGACAGCCACACTTGTCTTTATAGCTGCTGTTACGTTTCCAGTTTAGATACTGCACAGACCAACAAATGGAGCTTTTCTGGCTTCTATACTTGCATCCTGTCTTTCAACAACATAAAATGAGGTTTAAAAAGTTCTTACCTGTCCACAGAGCTCCACCTATACCACTAGTCTTGCTGTGGGCAGGCTTATTTTATTGTATGGTCTGAGTGGAGTATTTTAGCTCTGGGGGTTCTGATCTGTGGGGTGAGATTAAACTAGTGCTTGGAGACATGCTACTAAAGCAGAGGTTTGTCTTTGTGCAGGCACTCTAAGTGAAATGTAACCAACTAGATGAGTCATTAGGTTTTTGTAATGGTAGGTAAGCATGGAAAAAAAAGCCAAGAGAAGAAACTAAGATTCTAAGGATCATGAAGGTGATTTAGTGCTTTGATAGTCATCTTCAAAACCAGATTATGAAGAAATCAAATAATTTGAGGGAGATCTGGTCTGATTGCTTTCCATAAACAAATGTCTTTGCTTTTTGGCCAGGTGCTTGGCAGTATATCCACTGAGGCAAAAGTCAGTTGGCTGATTCACGTTCTGTGGTGCTGTGCTTTATTTTGGCAGTCCAAGGAGGTGTTCTGGTTCATTGTGTTTTCTGTTCTTCCGCTTTTGCTGACAGTCTTTGGTGGAAGAATCTGTACAGGTCCATTGCTCCACAGATGACAGCTGTTGCAGTAGTTACCCTATCCAGAGGCACTGATACAATTGCTTCTACTAACCACTGCGCATCAGATAATGTATTCCTCTCTCTTGCTAGCCCTTTTCCACCATTCAGAAGCTAACTATAGCTGAAAAGCAATAGGTAGGAAAAAGCAAATGACTATCAGGAGTATTGAGTACCATTGATAGACATCCTATTGCATTTTTAATTGGCAGCCAGCCCTTTTCCCTCTGCATGGTTACATGTAAGAGGAATGTGCTTCTCCAGTGCTCTACTGCAGAACTGCAGTTTGATCTGCACCATGAGCCTCTTGAGCTGGAGTAGAAATGAGATGTGAAATGTCAAATAATGTGTGCATTAATGGATTGAACACAACTGGTTTGTGGATAATCAGAATAGAAATAGAACGTTTTTACTTTCCTAGTGATTCCTGTAACTGTCTACCGAGGCTTTTGGGGGTAAATGTAGGGCATACAGGGCAGAATCTATACCAGTCCACCCTGCTCCCTGCAGTGAGCTGGGCACAGCTGTTAGGTTTTGCCATCACTTACTGCTGTGGTTTTGGCAAAGTCACATAACCTCATAATGCACTGACAGTAATGCAGATCACTTTAATTGATAGAGATAACTCTGTTTCTGTTGGCAAACTGTCATTTAAGCAGAACGTGGCCAAGGGGGGGTAGAGAGACTTCCATTGACCTGTTTTTTGAAGCTGCTTAAACCTTTTTTTCAAAGAAGTTAAAACTTGTCATTGATAAATGATGTTCTGTACATCCCAGCATTAATTATTTAAATTCCATTAACTTAATAATAGCATGCAATAAGTCTGCCTCTATACCCTTTTAGCTTTTCTTCTTTTTATTAAATTGATGTTTTGATTGAATTGGATTATTTTAACCCAGAGTGAAAAATGGGTCTTAGGCCATGAGCCTGCAAAAATCTTAGCACCCTTTATAAACTCAAGATAATAACTTGTACCAGGGGTGAACCACAAGAACAATTTACTGCTGAAATGGAGAGATCCCACGTGCTTTTCCATTCCAATCAACCCTCTTTCCTTTCCTGGTCTACAATCACTTTCTTTACTTTGATTCCTAAAATCTTCACAGCTTTCAAGAGTTAGTTTTGTCCTTCAGACAGACTGGTGGACTATTCATGTATTTTTTTTACACTTCCTTCCTCCCTCCCTCTCTTCCTTTCTCCCTTCCTCCCTTCCTTTTCTCTTTTCCCTTCCTTTTCTCTCTTCTCTTCTCTTCTCTTCTCTTCTCTTCTCTTCTCTTCTCTTCTCTTCTCTTCTCTTCTCTTCTCTTCTCTTCTCTTCTCTTCTCTTCTCTTCGCTTCGCTTCGCTTCGCTTCGCTTCGCTTCGCTTCGCTTCCCTCTTTCCCTTTTTCTTGATGAATGGGCTACTTTCTATGAGGTTAGTTTTCAGTCAGATTAGCAAACTGAACTAATTTACAGAGGGTCTCTTAAGTGGCTGAGCTCATCTGGATAGACAGCAGGAAGGTGCAGTTCAGAAATGTGGAAAATGCATAAAAAGAGCCTACCTCGGTCTCACTCATTTGGCTGTATCAAGATGCTTGCATGTTGGCCACAGAGTGCATGGCTTGATGCTTAGTTCCAGAATTAATTCCCATGAATACAATCAGGGCTCAGCTCCACTTATCAGTGGGATCTGAATATAATCACTGCACAGTGTAATCTTAGTAGATTCTTTGCTAGCTATTATGATATGCAAATTCTTAAATCAGCAAAAGGAATGAAGGGACACTAACAGTGGCAGAAGCAGCTATGTTGGCTTAAGCACAGGGATGAACCTAAACCAAAGCAGGAATCAGGAAAGTTTTGGTCTGAAAGAGGAAATTTTTTCCTAAGAATCATGCCATTTTGGTGTTCCACTGGAAAGTCTGGCATAGAGTGTCAGGTAAGCAGCTTGCATGTCAAATTCTACTTTCTTATAGAATTTCCATACCCTTTAAAAAATATTTTTTAAAATGTATATATATCTATCTAGAGATACCCCCATGTATTTTCAATTTTTAAGTATTTTACATTTCGGGGACTAAAGATATGATAGTGCTGAAATGTCATCCTGTAAGTTAGGAGAAGAAAGCATAGTTCTCTTCCTCTTCGTTGTTATAATTTCCCATCAGTTTACCTTCATTTATTCCTGAGCAAATGGCATATCTCTTCCCAATAAAGGATAGCCAAATTAATTTGCTTGGCACTTTAGAAGTTTCCAAACCACCCTATCAAGTTTAATAACACTTTATGTTTAAATGTATACTCAAAACAACTGTTGTGTCATGTAATGCCTAATGTCAATACAAGATTTACCCTAAGGCTGGAATCTACCCTGTTTGTTGTTACAACTGATTCCCTCATCTTTGTGGCTGAGCTAATGCTGGGAGAAACTTCAACCCACCACAATCTTCTTCTCTATGGCTTTTCTGATTGGCTTCTCTTCTCATTTTCTTCCTACTGCCATAATGGCATTTCTTATGGTGGGTTCACACCTCAGCTTCTTCTGAAAAGTGTCTTTTCCAGTCCTTGTCCTAAAAAAATAATACAATCATAGCAACAATAGTAAAAAAAAATAATTTAGTAGCCTCATTTTATCAATTCAGATGTATTAAACTCAGTATACTGAGGCTGATTCCTACCCAGGTTAATGTTTCATCTGGGGAAGATGGATGGAAAGTGGATCTGAATACCAGCCTGCTCAGAGACTGCTTTGGGAGTGTGAGCCTGCATAGCCCTTTAAGGTGCTATACAGTGCAACTTGTTTAGGTGTAGCTTGTTTACCTCCATAGTCTGCCCTCTTGAATTATAACTTCATCTGGAGTCATACCTGAACTAGATCAGCTCTTAAAAAAGAAAAGAAAAACAAACAAACAATCAAAACCAACAACCAACCAACCAAAAAACCCAACAAATCCCAAACACACAACTCCCAGAATCTCCCCCAGCCCTAGGATCTGCAACTTGACAAAAGAGATGAAAAATATCAATGTCCACTTCAGAAAGTCATATTCCTAAAGTACTGCAGGAAAGCCATTAGACCGCTGTGCTTTGATAACTGTTTTCCTCTTCAGAAATGACATAAACCTCCCTTCTACTTGCACATTAAAGCTAATTAAGTATGAAGATAAATGAAAGAGGTTTATTGTTTTGTTTTTTTTTTTTTAATTAAAATCTCCCTGCTATGACAAGAAAAGGCAAAATATTTTGTATTTCACAGTTTTGATGGAGTAATTAATTTTGAAAGTAAGAAGGTCCACTAATGGAAGGTTATATACTGCTATACTGCTCCTCTCATAACCTAAGCAGACCACTTATTTGTTACAGTCAGGAAACTGCCTTTTTTCCCCTTTTCTGGGAGA
>NW_027143454.1:0-23815 GCF_026170545.1 Melanerpes formicivorus | reverse complement strand
GAAAGATTTCAAGGACAGTATTGACTGAGCCTGCCTCCCAGTCCTTTTTACCAGAAGTTATATCTTATCATTGTGATGAAAGTTTTCAGTTTGCTGTATTAAGATCTCTTTTTGTTGTTTTTGTTTCTTTTCTCTCTTCTTTATTTTTTTTTCAAACATATAAGAGGCAGGAATGTAATGTAAGCAAAACTCCAATGTGTTCCTGGCAAATGAGGAGTGTTTTCTACATCTCATATATTTTTGGAAACATTTGAATCTAAAAGTAATACATCTTCCAAATCAGGAAGAAGGCTTTTTATTAGACTGATGCCTGCACACAGCGGCGAGGGGGTTGCCTGCTCCAGTGTTGCAGCGAGCAGGGACTGGTGTTGTGTCAGAGCTAGTCTGGGAGATTGGAGCAAATCAAAAGTAGGGTTTCTGTAGCTTGATTGCTGCAGCTTCATTTTTCTGCACTACTGTATGTCTTCACTTCTGCAAACTTCCCTTTCATTTGTTTTAAGAAGATGGTCTTTAATTCCAATGCAAAATCCATCCAGAAAGGAGGGCCCCTCAGCACTGTATTCCAGCTGGTGAGGATTAGCTCAGCCCTTTTACCGGATACGTATCATTTTAATCTAAGCCTTTAGACACTGTACAACATACTATTAAGTCTGTTACCAAATAAAACACTAAAAGGCTGATTCACTAAGGGTTACACACCCTTTGCAGGGAAAAAAAAAATAACATTTACAAAGGGATAACTGCCAAAAATCACTTAAATTTCATGTCTTTCCTATTTACTAAATCCCACATCCACCATGTGTACCAGTGACTTCCTTCAGACATGCTCTTGGGAGAAATGCAAGTCAAAATAAAGGGGAAGTTGCCCCCCTAAAACACATCTCTAGCTCTAAAGAGTGATTTATATTGGTTTGCATCACAAAATCTGAAAAATGAAAGTCATGTTGTTCAGGAATAAAATGAAACCTTCCAGCAAGTGTGAATCATGTTCTTGACTTCTATGATACATTTCCTATAGGAGTTAGTGGTTTGGGTATGAAACCAGGGGCATTAGCAGACCAAGGGTGTCATTCACTAATGACCTTGCTTGCACAAGGGCCTTTGAGTGCAGTTCCTACCTCAGGTGCTTCAAGTGAAGCAATATTGCAGTGCCTGATTATTTGGGGAAATGTGGGTGCCAGAATCACCGGACCTTGAACCACTCACTAGGCTGTTAATGGCAAATGGAGATTACTGGTTTCCCTCCCTGTAGAGCTTCTTAAATGGTGTCTTATCTGCCTGTCCAGGGTGAGACAAAAAAAAAGTCTGATATTTATAACGTGCTTTGGATGAAGGGAGTGATCTAAATGCAAACTGTGACAGCCAGTGTTTATTGGCTAGTCTGCTGCTCTGACACAGGCTCAGAAGTATCTTGCCACATTATTTAAGCTAGTCATTTGAAGTTAATTCATTAGAGCTTTGTTGCTCTAAATTAATGCCTATGTTTATGGGACCATCTTAGGGCATGAAGAATCAGCTCAGGAGGTTATTAGGTATGAGTCTAGCAAAAGCACTGTGAATGAAACTGCATTGATAGTCTTGTGTCTTACTGTTTCAGTAATACAAATGGTTTAAGTTTTCTTCCAGGCAATCGGGTTGTTGTTGTTTTCAGTAAGAAATAACTCATCTGTTTTGGAAGCATTGTTTAATGTATAATGGAATATTCCACTAACACTGACACTCAGAGCTGTGCCATGTCAGCCAGCCAGCCCAGGGAGCTTGATTAGCTTGGGTGACTGCAAAACAGGGTGCAGGCATCCCACTGATGTTGGTTTTGATGACCCCCAACTGCTATTTTACACAGTCCCAGCTGTGTGAAAAGAAACTATTCCTTGACATGTTGGTTAGGAAAATTAAAAACCTGAATGTATGTAGAACTGTGTTTTTTGTTAGAGGATAAACCAGTACAGAATAATAGTATACAGAATTTACAAAGTCTTTTTTGCATTCAAGATATTTGAGTAAGATGAATGGTAAAATCACCATATTCATTAAGCCCTGGGATAAAGTACTATTAATCCCTGTTGCACAGATACAGAAGTTGAACTAGAGGCAAAGATTTTTGTCTGGGAACTGAGGTAAAGATTTTTGTCTGGGAACTGAGGTAAAGATTTTTTGTCTGGGAATTGAAGTAAAGATTTTTGTCTCAAGCAGTATTATAATGCAAAGTTTTTATTTAGTAGCCCTATGCTCAGACCATGCCACTCTCCCTAGCTCAATTTTATTACAGGGGTCTTGGTGTCTTCATTAAATGCTTGGTCTGAGGGATCATATGCTTTTTGTTAAAATGTCAGTATTCATATATTAAAGGAAAATATTTTGAGGCTATATATTGTGGGAAAAAAAATCTGGAAATAAAAAGTATCAGTCATATGTGGCCTGAAGGCTCCAAGGACCAGTAGACAATGTAAAAAAAAAAAACCCAAAACAAACCAAAAAAACAATCAAAGCCAAAAAGTGCTTGTTTATGTAACAGGATTTAAAGAGAATTTTGTGATTTTAGGGGATTGGGCTCATGATTTTGCAGTACTTGGTCTTGACAATATTGTTAGCCTGCAGTAAAGAATTTGCATCTGATGGCCAAGTTCCCCTGTCACTTCACATACAGTTAGTTTATTTTAGGGGATCATCAGACACAAATTCTCTTACATGTTAACAGCATTGCCAAAATTGAGGATTCAGAAATCATGGGCTAGTTTATCTGTCTGGCAAAGTGATTAGTGAGAGAAAAGGCATCAACAACAACAACAGCCACCCAACAAATCTCTTAATATTTATTCTGTTGTCTCCTCTCTATGAGGTCTTCAACAATGTCATAGTTCAATATCACCACTAGAACTACCCTGTTCGAGGTTCAGAGAGATCTCTGAAGTGTCATGGCAAAAACATAGGCCTTGGTCTATAGTATCTATAAACTGGTTTAAGGGAGGGTGCAGTCTGAGGCATTTACAACTAGAGGTGGTCTGAATAATCTCTGTTACCCACCGAATAAGGAAGAGCAGCACCTGGGAAATTGCATCCATGTGTGACTGTATTTATAGAAACACCATTAGGGGGAGCTCTGTAATAGACTTAATGCCAGCGGTTTACAGCTTCCTCACCTTTAAAACCACTACCTTCACTTTTTTTCTTGGTAGTAGTAAACAAATGCGTGTTTAATAGGTTGGCTTTTATGGTACTTCCACCAGCTCCTTCATCACCACCACTGGGAGTGGCAGACACTATGGTGGAGAAGTAGCCAAAAAGACCAGTGCAGAACAGAATGATCACTGTCAGAATTAATGGGGTTCCTGGATAGGAGTTGCTGTGATTAGCTGTGTGATTGTGTTGTGGTTTTTTTGATAGCCCCATTAAATTGTAGAGTGTCAATGTAAACATTTGTGGCCCTTCAATGAGGTAACATCTTGAACAAATAGTTATTTTTTTTTCCCACCCAATCTGTTGCTGTAGATATCCTCCAGTAAATTTCTTAGGGAGTCATCCATTCAGCTGATATCTCCTCTGTCATGAAATGTCTTCTCTTGAGTCCTATTATACAATAGGATTGGGGACCTGTCCCTGGAGATATGCAAGGCAAGGCTCAACAAGACTCTAGGCAACCTCATCTGGTTGGGGATGGCCCTGCTTACTGCAGAAGGGCTTGGACTTCTGGAGGTCCCTTCCAGTGCAGACCATTCTATGAAATAAGATGCAATGATGGATAACATAATAGAGGGATAGGATGATCTCCATTTCATCTATGTGAAGGACTAAATCCCACACATCTAGGCAAGATACTGAGATGAATCAGTATTTTAGCACATGTTGAGTAGTTCAGAGAGATAGAAAATGTTCAGTTTTTCCAAAGGATAGCCAAAGAATAATTAGTTAAACAAAAGAAAACATTACCCCAAAAGTTCAAACAGCAGTTTGGCACAGTAGAGCCAAATTCATTGCTAAGATTAACTCTGTTTGAGCTAAAAAGTGCTTTCAGTTTTTAATTTGTTGTATTGTTCTTCTAAATCTGAATATGGAAGAGCCTAGGAATTAAGCTCTTCATACATTTTTTATGCAGACTTCAGGCTCTTCTTAAGTACTCAGAAAAATTTACAAAAAACTCCTTCCATTGCTCAAAATAAGATGGGAGTGAACTCCAGTAGATTAATTCCCAGAGAAATAGATGCAAGTCATTGCTGTACTATTGCCAGCTTCTGCAAAGCTGCCTGGCAAAAAGTGTGAAAGCAGCTCATGCAGCAACAATGTCCCCATTTAAAATATTTTCACTTTATTCTCCTTTGTACCAGGGAACAAAACAAAAAAAAGGCAGAGGGACTAGGGATACAATAGTGTGAATATTATCAGAACACCTTCTGAAAAGTTCATTCTTCTAGTGAGCTTTCTAATGGTTTGAATGTCAAGGTCCTAAATAAGAGATACGCTTCCATGAAAGCCTACAAGAAGATCCTTACCAGAAACTCCATTTTTGATCATTTCCAAATTGCAAAAAGCAGCATAAATTATTCCACGTGGTCTTCTTTCTGGGACATGAATTTGATATCAGTGTATAATTGTTTCATTTTGTTAATATCTGTTCTGCTTTTTCTCTGGGCCATTACTACCTTCAGCACACTATTTGCACGGCTGGACCGTGAGCTCCTTGTGGCAGGGAACCTGTCTTCGTTTGTGCTTTGGTTGCTAAGAGTCCATGGATGCCACACAAAAGCAGTGATGAGTATTATAAGAGTACCAAAGTACTTTTTTTGTATTGTGAAGGGAATGACATTTGTCTGCTTCTAATAAATGTTGAACAATTTGTGACAGAATTAAATATGTTCTATCCCACCTGAAGGAGCACTGTTGCAGGAAGCATCTCCAGCCTAGTCCTGGTTATCTCTGTCTTGAACTTTCTCCTTGATCCATGCAGGCAATAGTCTACTATAAAACTGTTGCAAAACTGTGAAATGGCAATAAACCCACCCAAACTACCAGAGTAGACAGACCTTTATTCCAGGACTGTCTGCAGCCTCTAGGCCAAGGCCAGCTGAAAGGAGGAATTAGACACTGACTGCAGCTCTGAAGCAAACAGTTAGGTTCTTACATTAAAGGTTCTGAAAGCAGTCACGTGTTGGCACTTGGAACTTCTGTGTTTCCAGGCTGCACCTAAAAAACCCAATGATTTTATTTCTTCTGGGCTAGAGGAAATGATCAGATTATCAAAATGAACAGGTTTCTTTTACCCCCTCAAATTACAGATGTGTTTGCTAACACAGAAATCCTCAAGACTAGGATACCTGAAATGCTTGTCAAGTTATCTGTAAGATTACAAGTATGGGGCCTGGCAGTCCAAGGGTGCTGCTTAAAAGTATAGTAGAAAGCAGTACCTTGAAATGGAAGAATGGATCGATTTGTCCAGTAAAGTTTCAGTATCTAACTCTTTCATTTTGTGCAATGCACATAAACCTAGAGACTCAACATCCAGCCTGTTATGCATACTGTAGCAAGCTCAAGACCTTACTTGCCTACTTTACTTTGAGGTTGCAATAGGCATTGGGATACACCAAAAGATTTTCTTGAGATCAAAAGTATATTGGACCTGAAACTGAGCCATTCAGAATTCCTTCTGAAAGGCATGAAATGTGGCTAAGGACCTGGAGGAAAACCATGGGAGCTTAACTTGAAGGCTTTTATGGAATGGTCTTGAAGTCTCTTCCTCACCACAACTAAAGTGATAAGAGAGTGAAATAGATTAAGGCAGTGAACAGTTTTCCATCCCTGCTGTTGGAACCATGAACCATCAAAGAGGAAAGATAGGAGTGGTGGAGAGACAGAACTGATGCAGTGTGAAAACGCATGCCTCAGGACACACTGCCTGTGTATGTCACTGGCACTGACCACTGAGAAGCAGCATGCCAAAAAGCACTCAACAGGCACTAGTTTAAATTGTTGACTCAAACGCTAGAAGACAGAAGAGAAAGATATGACAGCAAAAACTTTAGGGGCTGTGGTGAATAGATGAAGGTGACTCAACATAAATTAGGATGTACAGGAAGAGAGAGATATACAGAGTAACATCTTGAGATCTCCACCACCGATTGCTGTCAGTAAGGAATTTAAGGCCAGCAGAACTGTGAGGGAATTCTGAAAGGTGCATGATATTCCTGCCAAAGCTAGCCTCCCACAACTCTGACTTTATGGAGTATCTACTTTGAGTCTTGCAAGGCAGACTTGATGACCTGAGGAAACTGTCATAAATACATTTGCAAAATCCAGTAGCTATCTGTTATAACAAACAAAGCAAAATAACTTTCATGTCTTCTGCTTCTCTCCATAATATACTTGAGGTTTTTTAATACCTCTTTCTATTCCAATTCCAGATTCTTTTAGGAAGACCTAGGAACTGCTTGATTATTATTGATTGATTCCTTATACACTTTGTTTTCTCATGGCTACATGATCTATGAACTTAGGAGAAATCCCTGTTCTTCCATACTTTTCTTGTTGCTGTGTGCTGAAATTGAAAGTCTTGAATCCATGTTGATTTGTCATAGTATCACAGTATCACCAAGGTTGGAAGAGACCTCAAAGATCATTGAGTCCAACCTGTCACCACAGACCTCATGACTAGACCATGACACCAAGTGCCACATCCAGTCCCCTCTTAAACACCTCCAGGGATGGTGACTCCGCCACCTGTCTGGGCAGCCCATTCCAATGACGAATGACTCCCTCCATGATGAACTTTCTCCTCACCTCCAACTATGAGAGAGAAGCAGAACATTTGGAAGCTAATAAAAATAATTAAAATTAGCTTATGTATGCCACATATGTTTGTCACAAACATAACCTCTGCAAATAGGACTGCAGAAAAAGACATAAGATGGATTCATGTTAGAATTTACAGTACAGTGTAAGCTGCAGCTGATGAAAGAAGGCAAAAAAGAGAAGGCTGCAAAATCAGAAAATTATTATGGCAAACTGTTGTCTTTGAAGAATGAGAAGCAAGTCCTGCTCAAGTGCGATCAAGATTATTCAAGAAGGGAGGTATTAACTGTAAGGGAAAAAAAAAAAAAAAAACAATTAAAAAATTACTTCATCAGGATTCCTGTAGAACCCTGGAGTGGAAACTATAATTGCTGTGGTATCAGCACAACTCACTTTTCCCGGGGAGATTTCCACTCCACAGAATGGGCAGGAAGGTCCTTATTTTGCATGCACATGAACTATGTGCAACAAATCTAGATTTTTTGTTCCAAAAACTATAGCAGCCTTTGAGGTAGTTGTGGGACCAATCCCACAAAACTCTTTTAGAGGAGTTTTTTCTGATGCAGGTTTTGAAATTACGGTTGGTGTTTCTGTGAACAGAAGTAATTTAATTCAATGAAAGCAGTGGGCTAAGCATCTTTATTTTTTGTGGAATGAGACATGAGATTTTTGTGGGATTCAGAGTTAGTCTCAATCTCATGTTCTTTACTGTATGCAAATGGGTTTCTTTTGCTTATGATTTGCAAATGGTATAAATGTTATGTGTAGACATGCTTAAAAAGTCTCCAGTACCAACATTTCTTCTAGATAGCACAAAATCCCAAAACAGCCACATTTGCCTTAGCAGTATCAGCTTAAAAGTCACTATTCTGTACAGGGAGTGGAAAACCTGTTTCTAGGAATATTTCTGCAGAGACAAATTTATGAATTTCTCTGATAACTCAAAGGTTTTGATGAATTTGAGATATTTAAAAGAAAATCTGTGAAAAAGGTGTGGATCAATATTGGTGAGAATCTACTGGTGGATCTACGAATAACATTTGTTGTGAACTTTTAGCATTTATCCTACCAAATGTTACAGAATTAGAGGTTTCAGAAAGTATTAGTCGAGCTCTGAATAATGTCTTCCAGCGATACACCCAATGAGCAGAGCTACTCCTTTTATCTACCGAGTTGGAACTGTAGAAATTCCTTATATTTCCACAGGACAACTTCTAATTTGTAAAATCACACTGTTCACTGGTATCTTTTAAAGACAGTTATAGTGTAGGGCCATGAGGATGATCAGAGGGCTGGAGCACCTCTCCTATGGAGACAGACTGAGAGAGTTGAGGCTATTCAGTCTGGAGAAGAGAAAGAAGGCTTTGAGGAGACCTTGTGGCCTTCCAGTATCTGAAGGGAGCTATAAGAAAGCTGGGGAGGGACTTTTTAGGATGTCAGGTAGTGATAGGACTAGGAGTGATGAAACAAAACTAGGAGTGGGTAGATTCATATTGGATGTTAGGAAGAAGTTCTTCCCCATGAGGGTGGTGAGACACTGGAACAGGTTGCCCAGGGAGGTGGTAGAAGCCTCATCCCTGGAGGTTTTTAAGGCCAGACTGGATGTGGCTCTGAGCAACCTGATCTAGTGAGAGGTGACCCTGCCTATGCCAGGGAGATTGGAACTGGATGATCCTTGAGTTCCCTTCCAAACCTGACAACTCTTTGATTCTTTGAAATAAACGTAATTAAAATTGCCAGCAACTTTCTGTTACTTCAGTAAAAATCTAAGTTCTTTGACCAAGCCACCAATGCCATCCATTTTAAACTCAGAATGTGAAAGTAGAATGGTATTTTGGGCTGGAATGAATATGTTTTCCATGAAAATATTATTTCTATGCTAGAATATTTGCTGCTTGTCTAAGATGATGTAAAAGCATTTTACAAAATGGACTTTCAAAGTTTTGTGTTCGCTATTCCTTTTGTCCTGTATGCATTCCCATTCCTCTGCACCCTTAGTAGGGGTTAATAAATCAAGAAATCTTTGAATGTCAGCAAAGGTTTAGACAAGATAGCTGTTGTTTTCCATTTTTTTGCAGACATGGGCAGTGGGATCCTGACTTTAAGAATATTTTGGCATGTGACCTCTATGCATCTGTTGTCTGTCTTCTAATGATTTAAGAGAGAATTCTGAACAGTGTATTTTTGGCTTTCTGCTTCATCATCATCAGAAAGTTTTGATGTGTTATCAATTGAATTTATGTGGGATTTGCTGAGACCTGAGAGAAAGAGCTGGTCACCCTGCCAAAGGCACAAGATCAGATGGTTCTCAGGTTTGCTAGGTATGGCTGGCCCAATGTAACTTTCCTTTGTTCGTGGACTTCTGAAGATGTGTTTCTAACTCCTAGTAAATTCAAAAGCTCCAGGGCCATGTAGTACCCCAAGGACCTCACTCACTTGCATATTCACTGAGAAATACTCTGTTGAGCTAACAGTTTCATTAAAATGCACTAGAAAAAACAGTTTCTTTCTAATAAAAAAGTCTGGGCCAGATAGAGGTATTGATAAGGCAGACTGCTAGAAGCCATGTCTGGAGTGATTTTGACATCGCTTTAATTTCCTGTCCCGGGCTGAGCAGTCTCTTCCTTTTCATTCTCTTGTCCTATATATCTCACATACATAGATTTTACATCAGAGTAATTGGCTTTGGTGGCCTAAGCCCCCTGGTGTCTGTAAATTTTGTTCAAGATTTATGAGGTTGCAACTAAGATTAGAAACTGTATTTGAGAATAGCATATATCATGCAGAGATATGAATGGATTCATTTCTCAGGGAAATTAGATGGGTGAATTAAAAATATTTTCTTCTGCTGCTGCAGTATTAGAGCAAGGGGGTTGGTGTGCTCATTCAAAATTATGGCCTCTGAATCAAATCTTTAATATATTTTTCAATACATGATAATTTTATCTGTCATCACTATCAAATAGCTTTAATGTTATTCACTTAACATCATTCAAGAAACAACTTAACTAACGTCTCTGACAGAGAATTCATCTTCTGTTATTTCTCCAGCTGTATTTTCCTTCTTACAATCCCCCAAATGACTCTAGCACTGACTCCTCCTACTAAATTACAATATCCAAACAATTTAAACTAGCATGTCATGAGACTGGAGTCATTTTGTGTTTGACCTAATTATTAAAATTACTTTCTGAGAACTAATGGCATAATTACTCTTATAATTAGTAAAATAAAGAACCTGTAACTGCTCAGACTGGGAGCAGCTGATATGATCAAGCTTTAAATTGAAAAAAACCCAAAATTTTCATGCCCATCGTCTGTAGCTCTGTACATTTCAAAGGGAAGGCTGATACACGCCTGCAATGACTGTGTTTAAACAATTATATCTTGTCTCCACCTTAGCATTTGATTCATTACTCACTGATGAACCTTCGTCCTTACTTGCCTATTACTGGGAAAACATACAGCAGTGTCTACTACAGATACCAAAACATACTTGCCCCAACACTAGTGATACTGCCTTGTGATAAAACAGATATGGTAGTCTAAGTAAAACCAAAACAGAGGGCTCAATTTAGAGGCTGACCTTTGCCATGCAGGTCTCCAAGCAGGCAGCCTGCAGCTGCTGTCTACAAAGCCCACTGCCCAGCAGAGCCCTTGGACATCCACATAGAATAGAACAGAATTAACCAGGTTGGAAAAGACCTTTGAGATCATCAAGTCCAACCCTATCATCCAACACCATCTAATCAACTAAAACATGGCACCAAGTGCTTCATTCAGTCTCTTCCTAAACACCTCTAGTGATGGTGAGTCCACCACCTCCCTGGGCAGCCCATTCCAATTGTCAATCTCTCTTTCTGTGAAAAATGTCTTCCTAACATCCAGCCTAAACCTCCCCTGGTGCAGCTTGAAACTGTGTCCTCTTGTTCTGGTGCTGGTTGCCTGGGAGAAGAGACCAACCCCCACGTGGCTACAATCTCCCTTCAGGTAGTTGTAGACAGCAATAAGGTCTCCCTTAAGCCTCCTCTTCTCACACATTGCTTCCCAGCAGTCCAAATTCTTGTCACTGGTATGCTCCACAGCTGTGCTGAGAGCAGAGGTGGTAAAGCTGGGACTGTGAGGTTTGGGAATCTTTGCTGACTACCTTTTTTCTCTTATCCTTTCTCCTCTTGCTTCCTGTGTCATTAGAGGGAGAACACTGCCCACCTTGCTGATGCCCACTGGGACCATCTGGCATGAGCAGACTCTGGGATACATGGTTTGGAATATGATCTATGTTCATATTACATCATTTTATACAATCTCCTCCTGGAAAGTATGTCCCTAGTGTAATTGTTTGGCTGGTTGACTATGAATGACATAGGTATGTTTGTCTCAGACTAGACAGACCTGCTGGGGAAAGGCACATTTCCATATTATTTACTATGTATTACATCCATTCTGGAAGACTTTTGATGTTTCTTTCTAATATAACACAACATACAGATTTTTTTTATTGGAAGCCTTTTCTCTCTGGATTGCATTACTAATCTACTAGCTTTGTTAAGCAACCAGTCAGTGTACATCTCTAGTTTTACAGCAGTGTCTCTCATCATGGTGATAAAATTCCTGAGAGCTTCAAGTGGATAGCATTGTGGTTTTTTCAGTGATTTTCTCTTAATTTGCAGGCCTGGAATTCCAGAAAATGTATTTTGAATATTCGGGTACATTTCATCAGGAAAGAAGAACATCAGAGCCATTAGGATACAATTTGGGTAAACATTATTTGCTCATAAACATTTTACTGCATTAATCTTTTGTGCTCGGTATTCACTTATCAGGAAAGTTACATGCATCTTTGCTTTCAACACATATGACCAGACAAATAGAATAATAGAACCAATAAGGTTGGAACAGACCTCAGAGATCATCAAGTCCAACCTATCACCCAACACCTCATGACGAACTAAACCATGGCTTCAAGTGCCATGTCCAGACCTTTTTTGAACACCTCCAGGGACAGTGACTCCACCACCTCTCCGGGCAGCACATCCCAATGGCCAATCACTCTTTCTGGGAAGAACTTTCTCACCTCCAGCCTAAACTTCTCTGGCTCAGCTTGAGACTGTGTCCTCTTCTTCTGGTGCTGGTGATTGGCCATTGGAATGTGCTGCCCAGGGAGGTGGTGGAGTCACTCTCCTTGGAGGTATTCAAAAGAGGACTGGACATGGCACTTGAAGCCATGGTTTAGTTAGTCATGAGGTGTTGGGTGATAGGTTGGACTTGATGATCTCAAAGGTCTTTTCCAGCCCTGGTTAATTCTCCTCTCCTCTCCTCTCCTCTCCTCTCCTCTCCTCTCCTCTCCTCTCCTCTCCTCTCCTCTCCTCTCCTCTCCTCTCCTCTCCTCTCCTCTCCTCTCCTCTCCTCTCCTCTCCTCTCCTCTCCTCTCCTCTCCTCTCCTCTCCTCTCCTCTCCTCTCCTCTCCTCTCCTCTCCTCTCCTCTCCTCTCCTCTCCTCTCCTCTCCTCTCCTCTCCTCTCCTCTCCTCTCCTCTCCTCTCCTCTCCTCGAGTCTCCTCTCCTCGAGTCTCCTCTCCTCGAGTCTCCTCTCCTCTCCTCTCCTTGAGTCTCCTCTCCTCTCCTTGAGTCTCCTCTCCTCTCCTTGAGTCTCCTCTCCTTGAGTCTCCTCTCCTCTCCTTGAGTCTCCTCTCCTCTCCTTGAGTCTCCTCTCCTCTCCTCTCCTTGAGTCTCCTCTCCTTGAGTCTCCTCTCCTCTCCTTGAGTCTCCTCTCCTCTCCTCTCCTTGAGTCTCCTCTCCTCTCCTCTCCTTGAGTCTCCTCTCCTTGAGTCTCCTCTCCTCTCCTTGAGTCTCCTCTCCTCTCCTTGAGTCTCCTCTCCTTGAGTCTCCTCTCCTCTCCTTGAGTCTCCTCTCCTCTCCTCTCCTCTCCTCTCCCCTCCCCTCCCCTCCCCTCCCCTCCCCTCCCCTCCCCTCCCCTCCCCTCCCTTCCCCTCCCCTCCCCTCCCCTCCCCTCTCTGAACCTCTCCTCTCCTCTCCTCTCTGAACCTCTCCTCTCCTCTCTGAACCTCTCCTCTCCTCTCCTCTCCTCTCCTCTCTGAACCTCTCTGAACCTCTCCGAACCTCTCCGAACCTCTCCTCTCCGAACCTCTCCTCTCCTCTCCGAACCTCTCCTCTCCTCTCCTCCTATAACCTGAAGGGCTGAAATAAATACTAAATTTCTACACACTGTCAATTTTTTATTTTCTTAGGAGCAACCTAAAATAGAGATGTACCTGGAAAGAAGACCTTTGTCATATTTCCATTGTGCTTAACACCTTGGGCCCAGTTCTTCTGCTGCATAAAACTGCATTAAAATCCCACATAAATCCGTAATCATACAATAGTTAGGTTTTATTTCATGTTGTTATGTAATGTTAAAACTGAACATTGTTACTAGGTGTCGGATTGTAAGTCATTACTGGATCCAAGGAGATTATTCTTGGGAACTCAGTACAGCATTAGCTTATCAGAGAGGTGAATAGCTGTTTTCATGACAAAAAAGGTGACCCTTAAAGCCAGGCATGGAAGTAAAAGCTACTAAGCAAAATAAAACAAGAAACTACTGCTTTCTCATTTTTAAAACACAACCCAGGCAGCCTTTTAAAGATGCCATCGAAGCTATAGGTACTCCATTTTAAACTGTCATTGAACTTTAGACTTTTAATTAAGATCAATCTTACTGATTGCAGTAATAAAGAAAAAGGAAGACAAACAATGCTTAAATAGCAGTGCTTCCGACTTCCAGCTGGAGAAATAAATACATAGAAACAGCAGACTAAAACTGTGGATACTGCAGATGTTCTGATGTCAGACAACGCTATTCCTTCAAGAACTTGCTAGGGGTATTAGGAAATCTGCCACTACCCACCCTACCCATGTCACATGCCTCTCAACTTCTACATGTCCAGGAATGGACTCAGTAAGGTGCACCTCTTCATAAAGGGCTTGTGAGTTTAAGCTTTAAACAAGTTTTAAGCAATTGTTATACTAAAAGCATGTAGAAACCATGCTCTTGAGGTTCACCAGTAATAAGAAGGATTAAGTGAGGTTTAGTACCTAGGATAATAATGTTTGGTTTAGGTGGCCCTTTTATAGCATCTTTCCCTTTGACAGCTGACCGCTTCCAGTGATTTAAAATGGATCTCGTGTTTCCTTTCCTCACTATCCTCTTTCATTTTCAACAAAGAACTCCCTTGTTGTTTCTGCTCCTGTTTCGCTCTGCATTTGAAGGAGTGAAAATGCCATGTGCCTCAAACCTGTCAGAAAAGTTCATGTCATCAGAAGTAGTTTGACATTTTGGTCCCAAAGTGACTGCATCTCCAGTCATGTCTTATAGGAAGCAGTTCCATTACCTGTGACCAGCTCCTGCACATCCTGAGCACTCAGGATTTTCCTTCTGTTCCTCTGTGACTGAATTTAGAACAGTTCTCCTGAGGCAATACAGGCACACATAGGAAGTTCCCCTGAGCCATCACAGGGAAGCCTTGACAATGCTTCTAGCTTCCCAAGCATGACCCTGTAGGTTAAAAGAGAGATATTATGACATATGATGGCCAGCTACAGTAGCACTGCTCACCTCTGTGGAAGCCAAAGGGCTACACAGAGTTGCTGATACTAGCAAAGGATGGAATGGATAAATGGTCTGGAAAGAAGAGCTGGAGGGGACTACTTACAGTTCTTCTTCCATATCTTATTCAGGATAGATGTGAGGAGGAGGTTCTTCACCATGAGAGTGGTGAAACCCTGGAATGGGTTGTCCAGGGAGGTGGTCGAGGCCCCGTCCCTGGGGATGTTTAAGAGCAGGCTGGATGAGGCTCTGGCCAGCCTGATCTAGTGTGGGGTGTCCCTGCCCATGGCAGGGGGGTTGGAACTAGATGATCCTTGTGGTCCCTTCCAACCCTGAATGATACTATGATACTATGATACTATTCATGAGAGATTCAGTGGTGGCTTCAGGTACACTGAACCATTTTTCTACCTAGTGAAATCCCTTGAAGAGTAATTTACATTTTACATTTAGTGGCTTTGGTCCTATTCAGGCTGCAGATTAGAATTTCAGAGGTTAGCAAATGATATTTGTTGATTGTAGAAATATTCTGTTTCATAATTGCTAGGGAAGAAATAATTTAATTCCAAATGGAAAATTTATGGAATAGTAGGAGAGATAATTAAGTGTATTAGGTAGAGAGAAGGAGTTAAGAATGGAAAAGCTATCCCTAAATATAAGAACATGAAAAGTGAAGGATTTGGGCATAGTTTGGCACAGTTCTGTTTTCCCCATCCTGGTGGCATGAAGGACTGTAGGCAGTAAAGGTTAATGCTTCTGTTAGGTTCCACTCTCCTCCTTCTCACTCAAATCAGAATGATTTCTTGGATGCTGTTTCTTCTTCTCCAGGAGGGTTGTCTGACAGCCACACAAGGCAGAGATTTCATGGGAGTTTATTGGTTACTTAATCTTCCACAGGGCTTGGAGAAGTGAAAGCTTCCAGATATGGCAGAGGTTTAGTATCGCCATTAATGGTTTCTGAGCATTCTTATCAAACACACCCTAGCAGATCTCATCAGCTACAGCATCCAGAGTAGCAGAATAGCTATCATATGGGCTTGAATGGGTAGGACTAGAAAGAGAGCTTTTTGACACTAACTTTTGCTTTATGAATTCTACTTCTGTTTGATGTGGAAAAAAAATCATGCTAAATAAGGGAGTATATTCAATTACAGATGTATTTAACCAACAACTATGATACATTTTTGCATTGACAGGACATTTTCACCTCAATCTTCAAAATAAGATAAATGTAAAATTTGCTTCAAGTACTTTAAAACCTGCTGACTAACGAGTGTTTAAAACACACCTTTCTCCCTCATGCAGACAGAGTTTTGCATTCCAGTCACCAGTGGCGTCCCCCAGGGATCAGTGCTGGGCCCCGTCCTCTTCAACATCTTCATTGATGATCTGGATGAGGGGGTCGAGTCAGTCATCAGCAAGTTTGCAGATGACACCAAGTTAGGAGCAGATGTTAGTCAGTTAGAGGGTAGAAAGGCTCTGCAGAGGGACCTCGACCAACTGGACAGATGGGCAGAGTCCAATGGGATGGCATTCAACAAGTCCAAGTGCCGAGTGCTGCACTTCGGCTACGGCAATCCCATGCAGAGCTACAGGCTGGGGTCAGAGTGGCTGGAGAGCTCCCAAACAGAGAATGACCTGGGGGTGCTGATCGACAGCCACCTGAATATGAGCCAGCAGTGTGCCCAGGTGGCCAGGAGGGCCAATGGCATCCTGGCCTGCATTAGGAATAGTGTGGCCAGCAGGAGCAGGGAAGTCATAGTGCCCCTGTACTCTGCTTTGGTTAGGCTGCACCTTGAGTCCTGTGTCCAGTTCTGGGCCCCTCAGTTTAGGAAGGACATTGAAACACTTGAACGTGTCCAAGAGAAGGGCAACAAGGCTGGGGAGAGGCCTTGAACACAAGCCCTATGAGGAGAGGCTGAGGGAGCTGGGATTGTTTAGCCTGGAGAAGAGGAGGCTCAGGGGTGACCTCATTGCCCTCTACAACTACCTGGAAGGTGGTTGTAGCCAGGAAGGGGTTGGTCTCTTCTACCAGGCAACCAGCACCAGAACAAGGGGACACAGTCTCAAGCTGTGCCAGGGGAGGTTTAGACTCGAGGTGAGGAGAAAGTTCTTCACCGAGCGAGTCGTTCGTCATTGGAACGGGTTGCCCAGGGAGGTGGTTGAGTCATCGACCCTGGAGGCGTTCAAGAGGAGACTGGACGTGGCACTTGGTGCCATGGTCTAGTCATGGGGTCTGTGTTGATAGGTTGGATTCAGTGATCCTCGAGGTCCTTTCCAACCTAAGTTATGCTGTGATACTCTGATACTGTGATATCATGAATGTAAAATGTGCTTTTCCCTTAGTATCAGACAGGCTGCATAGATGGCTCTGGTTGTGTATAGGTTTGCCAGGAGCTGAAGGTTTGGGAGGTTGAACTTTACTCCCAATGCACATGGAAAGCAAATCCCATCTTCCCAATGGAAGGATCAGGCAGAAATTCCTTAAGCACAAACTCACAAATACCTTGTGCAGAAATAATCCACAGAGAAGGCTGTTTGGGTCTTGCTGCATTCTTAGCTAGTCAATCACTAGCGCCAAAGATTTCTTGCCAGCTCCCACATGCTTCTCTGACACAGCTTCTTTCACATTCTTGCTCAGTTTCCTCTTATCTGCTATTGAAGGGAAAAAAAAAAAAAAAAAGAAATAAAAGAAGAATGAAAAATCCTCTATATTTACTTAAGTAACATTAAAGCAAGTATGGAAAATGTTGAGTCTGGACAGCAGCACAAGCAAGAATATTTCAGGCTGTGGGGAAGCCTTAGCAGTTCTCTAATTTAGTTCCTCCTAGCTGTCTTGTGGCATCCCTCCCAAACTCACTGAGATTCACTCCTCCTTTTCTAGTTCCTCAGAAGTCCTCTGCCACAGTAGCAATGGATCAGAGGTGTAATTAAATCTATATTCTAAACATAATTTTATAGACTTGTTTGTTAATTTTTAATTATTATTCCAAGTAGCAGCTGAATTACTCTTGACTGTTTTCCACCCTATGATCACCTCATGCTTTGTAGATTCTGTTGCTGTGAGCCTGGCAGAAAAAGACATCAGTTCAGATTTCTTCTATTGGTTTGAGAGTAGATTACCTTTATTCAATTTCCTGTTATGTCATAAAAAGTCTTTTGAAAGCTGTGGTGTGATTTGATCTGGTATGAGAGCTCTTGGGAGCCACCTCTGATGCTGAGAGATCTTCCTCCTGCCCCTTGCAAATGCTAGTGGTCAGCGCTCAGGTATTTCTCCATCTTGGCTGTGTTTCTCCACAGGCTGAGATGGCAGAGAAAGCTCATCCCAAGCATGGTGTCTCAGATGGCTGGAACTGGTCCACTGAGGTACATTCCAGGATGATGGAATGCTTCCCTACAAAGAAGATGAGGATAGAAAGGGTGGGCCTGGAAGATGTGATCATTACAATCTCAAAGCCATGCACACAACACTTTCAGTGCCCCAAGATATACATCAACTCTTGCTCTTGGAATGAATGACCCCTTCAGGGAATGATGTTGTAGCGGAGGGATATGAAGTGTGAGGGTCTGGGCTGGCCAAGGCATGGGCTCATAATATAGATGCTTTTGCAACATTAGTATATGCCTGTTTTCTTGCCAGCTTGGCAGAGTGCCAGAATCTGGCCCTAAATATTTAATGAAATCATTGAGATTTATAATTAGAAAAAGCAGAAAAGAAAATAGGAAAGGGAGGAAGGAAAAGGAAGAGAGAAAATTGTACAAAAGGCATCTGATTAAGCTAGTGATAATTACTGATATTGTTCCTCTCCAAGCCAGGATCACACTTCAAAATAAAAAGTGGGAGATAATTTTGTTAATAATTTTAATCAGCTTCCTTTTCATGTAGGATCTGAGAACACTAATAGACAGTTTTCCAAAAGACAGATGATTTGTAACACCATCAACTCAGTAACTGAAACAAGACACCTATTCTATCTCTCATTTGTCTGTAGTAACGGGTTCCTCTAGAGAAGGAACAATAGACAGAGATTGAAAAGCCTTGATTTGACCTAAATGAAAGATATTCTTTGCTAGCAGATGCTTTATCCTGTAGTCTATTTTTTCTCTCTCTCCCCAATGGGTTTTACAACCATGTTGTCCTCTTGTTTTCAGTCTTTGTTTCCTTTCCTGCTACCAGGTTGAAGCCTGGCTGGCTTAAGCAGCCCAGGGTATTCTGTGAGAGGAATTTGCTCTGGTTTCCTTGGCAACAGGAGCCACAAAAAGCTCAGTAAGGCACATTTTTGAGCAAGGTTTTTTTTTTGTTTGTTTTGTTTTCCTTTTAGCTGTTCTCATCTAGGCATCAAGGAGAGAAGAGCAGGTTAGGTTCAGATTAATCAGGTAAACTGCAGTGAAAGGACAAGGGCAAGTATTTGGCTTATTCCTGAATCTGGCAAACAACGCAAAGCTGACACCGCTGTTAATGTCACTGCTGTTTGCCTCCCAAGTATCAATAATCTTTATGCCTAACGAGATTTGATACAAGAATAATTACAATGCAATCCACATAATTTCATTGAACTTTTGCATAGGAACTAATGGCTCCTATTTTTAAAGGCTACATGCCTCATATTAGTGGGCCTTTCTATGTAATTGCTTCCTGCCACTGTTTTCTTTTATTGAGAAAAAGTCATGTAATGCCCTTGCAGATGTGCTACCAGCTTGGCGTAAACATGGTGCTCCACATCATGCGTAGTACAATAAATCATAGGCCTGCCATTACTTTAATGCTTTGCAAATCTTTGCATTTGTTGTTTTTTTTCTCTGGAGTTGGAGGAAACACAGTAGGAAGCAATGTTGTGAAATCCTGAAGAATTTCATTGTCAGTAGAGCTGCTTGAGAAATTACCCTCCTCCTTCTTTTTATGTTTGTTGTTGGGTTTTTTTTTCAGAATGACTCGGCCCAAAAGGAAACATTGTGTCTAAAATTTTGTTCAAGAGAATTTTTCATTGAGAACCTAACTGTTAATTTTTCTCATTGGAAGTCCCAAAGTGAAAAGCCTTCTTTTTTTCCTTTTTTTTTTTTCTCTTTTATTTTTTTCCTTTTTTATTTTATTTTTTATCTTCTTTTTTTTTTTCCTTTTCATTTTTTGTTCTTTTCTTTTTTTCTTATTTTATTTTTTCCTATTTTATTTTTCCTTTTCTTTTCTTTTCTTTTTTTTTTTTTTTTTTCCTTCTTTTCTTCTTCTTTTTTTTTTTCCTTCCCCTCCCCTTTCACTTCATTTTTTATTGCAGGCATCTTGGGGGGAAAAAAAACCATAAAAATGCAAAACAAATTCAGCCAGAGGTAGATCCTTAGGTGTAAAAAGTGTTTTCCCTCTCTCTCTATTCCTGCTGCTGCCACCTCCCAGCAATTTCTCCAATTTCTGCTATAGCAAGTTTTGGAAATCAATGTTATTCCAGTTATTAAATGCAGTGTGGCATATTAGCTGTTATTCTCCTCTTTCAGCCATATGTGAGTTTGTTTTTGAGGTTCTAAAAGATAATCCTTCTTTTTTTTTTTTGGGGGGTGGGGGGGGTGGGGTGGGGGTGGAATTGAAAACTTTCTGAAATGAGATCCTTCTGTGTAAACTTTCCATTGCTGGTGTCAGCCAGAAGCAGTATTTTTTAGGTTTGTATTGAAAGCATGAACAAAATTTTGTCCATCTTTCTAGAGGCTTTCAGTGTTTACAAGCAGAAGAAAAATAAAATAATGAACCACCCCAACTTTCCCTTTAAATTCTCATTAGACCCATTTTATGTGACGCTAATGCAAAAACTCTGGCTTTATAGAATACAGTCTGTGCTTTTCCATCTCAGAGTGCGAGGAGTAGGAGACAAAATAACTTCTTTCTTGGCTCCTCAGTGAAACCTGATTGTTTTCAGCTAGTCCAAATTCTTCAGTGTTTTAGGAGGCTTACTAATATTATCTCATTATACAACTGGAAACACTACTGAATCTGTTAACTGATTCGTGCCTCACAGAGCATCCCACCACTGAACATAATTCCAAGGACATATTACTTCCTGGCATCTTCTTTCTATAGATAAGGAGAGGTGGGCTTCACAGTTATTAGAATCATAAAATCATGGAATAGTTAGGGTTGGAAGGGACCTCAAGAATCATCTACTTCCAACTCCCTGCCATGGGCAGGGACCCCCTCGCACTAGATCAGGTTGCTCAGAGCCGCACGCAGCCTGGCCTTAAAAACCTCCAGGGATGAAGCTTCTACCACCTCCATGGGCAACCTGTTCTGGTGTTTCACCACCTTCATAGTGAAGAATTTCTTCCTAACATCCAATCTGAATCTACCCCTTTCTATTATTTTTCCATTGCCCCTAGTCCTATCACTCCCTGACACCCTAAAAGTCTCTCCCCAGCTTTCTTGTAGGCCCCCTTCAGATACTGGAAGGCCACAAGAAGATCTCCTTGGAGCCTTCTCTTCTGCAGACCGAACAGCTCCAACTCTCTCAGTTTGTCTCCACAGGAGATGTGCTCCAGCCCCCTGATCATCCTCGTGGCCCTGCTCTGGACACACTCCAGCACCTCCAGATCCTTCCTGTAATAGGGACTCCAGAACTGGACACAGTACTCCAGGTGGAGTCTCACCAGAACAGAGTAGAGTTGGAGAATCATCTCCCTTGACCTGCTGGCTATGCTTCTCTTGATGCAACCCAGCATGTGATTAGGAGACTGTACCACAAATTTACTGTGTGGCTAATAATAGTAGGCATTCACAGTTATATAATTGTTATTTTGCTATCTATTTTTCTAATGATCAGTTATCCAAAAGGGGGGGGGGGGGGGGGAGGGGGGGGGGGGGGTTAAAGGTATATTTTGTAGTTGCTCAGTCATAACTTAATTATAATTCATTCAGCAGCAGACATCACTTAGATCATACCCAAGTGCATGCATACAGCAAATATTTTTATTGCATATCAGATCCCTGTCCTGGTAGCATTTGCTGGACTTAAAAACTGAACTGCCTCAGGTTCAGAGCTTGATACATCCTACTAAGGAGACTCGATTAAAAAGAATACTTCTCACTGACACAGAGGCTTAACAGATTAATGAATTAGTCCGTAATACCTTCTCCTTCTAAGGGCTTGTTCAAGTTTTGCTGTTGTTACTTTGATTAGCGCTATCTCCTCTGGTGCTGAGCCAGGCAATTTTGTATATTGACTCTGCTAGCATTTCTTACTGCTGTGAACGAAGCAGGGGAAAAAGTCCTGCCCTATAAAGTCTGTATTGATCCAAAAGCAAAATTGTAAACGTAGCCAAAAGAGCTGTATTCTGAAAGGAAAAAACATTTTTAATGGTGTGGAACAACTGATGTTGTATCCAGCCCATCTTTCTTCTTCTAAATATATAACATTGCTAGTATGTTGTTGAATATACTTTATATCAGTAATAGCCCTCTGAAACTCGCTTGTTTTGTGGCATTATTGATATTACAAACCATAGTGGTTTATATTATTAACTGCCCTCTGTTTACCTCAGATTGTTAATCAGAGAGCTAGCCATTAAGTGCTGGCACTACATGATTTCTCTAGGATTATTGCTAACATTTCTGCTGCAGTCAGGAGGCTTTTTCTGGCTTAGCTCAGCAAGGAGGAAGTCTGTCGCTGATCAAATGTGCTCTTGCATGCAAGTGTCACAGCAGCTGATGGAAATTAATATGAAAGGCAAAATCTAATACAAAAAAAACATTATTTTAAACCCACTCTCCAAATCAATGCTAAATATTGGAAGGAAAAACAGGATTCTAGAGCACACAGCTCTTACTGTGACTGACCTACTCACAATTATAAATGGCAAGCTGGGAGATATAACATCCCATTCTGCCTCACTTGAATTGTCATCTTTAATTAAAGAAGTTCTATGTCACAGATGACATTTCTCAAAGAAATGTTTCTTAGAGTCTTGGGGAGGGGAGGGAGAGGAAGCCTGGGAGCAGTGCTTTTGGCTGTTTTCCCCATACAGATTTAAGTGGTCAGTGCTGCAGCATTTAAAGATTGGGCCAAAAAATTTTGGGAGGGCAAAAGGAATGGCACTGTATATCAAAAGAGGAAGTGTATTGCAGAGCTGCTGCATGGCTCTGTGCTGCTGCTAGTCCCAGGGGCTGTGTGGATCTGAGGGGTTTTTGGCATTGCAGCCTCTCTGACGGGAAGGGCATAAATTTCTCTGGCTTCCAGGGAAGAGAGGAAAAGTTTTGATAAGACTGTGGTTTCTTTCCTGCCCTTTCCCCCTCCTCCTTTTATAGGAAGGGCCAGCAAAGCCTTGAATAAAAGGCTCAGAAAGAGGCCCATAGGGTACTGTTGATGAGGCTTTTTTTTTCTCTGTTTTATTAATTTTATCTACTTTCACAGGGCTTTAGAACTCAAAAGATATTGCTTCATAGCTGTATTGGTTTCCAACTATATTACAGCAGTAGTTCAACACTTCTACTTCTTTATTTCTAGTTCATGTGTTCTGATCCCATCACTCACCTGTTGTGGAGATAACTATATTTAATGCCTGTCTTATCATAGTCTACTTCCCCTGCATTGCTTAATATAGTTCTCCAGCTTGTCATCATATTTCCTATCTTCTGCCACCAGTATTTGAACGGTCTTTACTTCTCATCAGTTTCAAATCCATCAGCTAGAAATGGAAGGTGTTGACAACATTTTCATTTATCCTCTCAAAGAATATTAATTCTTTTAGTAAACTGATTTGTTTCAAAAGCATGCTGTTGGAAAACAAGTTTTTGGTACCTCTAGGACTTGTCTTTAATTTTCTTTTCACTGTTCTTTTTTCTGGTTAAGTCATTCTCTTGGGCAATGCAATTAAAAAAAAAAAAATTGGAAATAAAATAAATTACACTGCAGATAAAATCACTTCTGTAGATCTCATTTGGTCTCCAAAAGGATCAGTCAGTCAGTGGCAATATTTTTTTCAGTTTGTTGTTGATTTTAGAAAATAGCACCTACTACAACCTTCTAAAGCACTACAGAAAATAATGTTTATTCACAGTCCAAAATATCAAGCATCAGTACACTTTATATTTGCTATTCATGTTGTGAATCTTGAGTATATTTCTGAAAGGTGTAGGGTGCTAAAATAGAGGCACTTTAAAGTTAAGGACCTTATCAGTACAATGTTCCTTTCTAGGTACCTGTTCTGCCAAGCTCAGGTCGTGTCTGACATTTATCTGCTTCTACTCCAGCAGATTTCTGTTATGTTCATTCCTCTAATTTCCAGCTTATTTTCATATCCATTTTTTTCACTGACCTGATTTGAGAAAATATTTTAGCCCAAGCTTAGTCTCCTTAGCCAGTGTTCAGAAGTTAGATGTCTCTGTAAGCGCACTTTAAAGCACCATTTTGCTTATGTGGTGTTTCTTTATCATTGCTTTGATGTTTCTCTTTCTCATA
>NW_027143453.1:0-60216 GCF_026170545.1 Melanerpes formicivorus | reverse complement strand
CAATTTGCCATCTGATCTAACTTCTGGAGGCAGTCAAAATGATCCTTAGAATTCTTCCCTACCTTATTCCTGTGCTGAGATACAGGCTGCTCCAACCTGCTGTAAAATGCTTGATTTCGAGAGTGAGCGAAACTAATGAAAACATTGTTGGGGTAAAACCTAAAGGGAAAGACCTAGCACCAAATCCAATTTGCCATCTGATCTAACTTCTGGAGGCAGTCAAAATGAGCCTTAGAATTCTTCCCTACCTTATTCCTGTGCTGAGATACAGGCTGCTCCAACCTGCTGTAAAATGCTTGATTTCGAGAGTGAGCGAAACTAATGAAAACATTGTTGGGGTAAAACCTAAAGGGAAAGACCTAGCACCAAATCCAATTTGCCATCTGATCTAACTTCTGGAGGCAGTCAAAATGAGCCTTAGAATTCTTCCCTACCTTATTCCTGTGCTGAGATACAGGCTGCTCCAACCTGCTGTAAAATGCTTGATTTCGAGAGTGAGCGAAACTAATGAAAACATTGTTGGGGTAAAACCTAAAGGGAAAGACCTAGCACCAAATCCAATTTGCCATCTGATCTAACTTCTGGAGGCAGTCAAAATGAGCCTTAGAATTCTTCCCTACCTTATTCCTGTGCTGAGATACAGGCTGCTCCAACCTGCTGTAAAATGCTTGATTTCGAGAGTGAGCGAAACTAATGAAAACATTGTTGGGGTAAAACCTAAAGGGAAAGACCTAGCACCAAATCCAATTTGCCATCTGATCTAACTTCTGGAGGCAGTCAAAATGATCCTTAGAATTCTTCCCTACCTTATTCCTGTGCTGAGATACAGGCTGCTCCAACCTGCTGTAAAATGCTTGATTTCGAGAGTGAGCGAAACTAATGAAAACATTGTTGGGGTAAAACCTAAAGGGAAAGACCTAGCACCAAATCCAATTTGCCATCTGATCTAACTTCTGGAGGCAGTCAAAATGAGCCTTTGAATTCTTCCCTACCTTATTCCTGTGCTGAGATACAGGCTGCTCCAACCTGCTGTAAAATGCTTGATTTCGAGAGTGAGCGAAACTAATGAAAACATTGTTGGGGTAAAACCTAAAGGGAAAGACCTAGCACCAAATCCAATTTGCCATCTGATCTAACTTCTGGAGGCAGTCAAAATGAGCCTTAGAATTCTTCCCTACCTTATTCCTGTGCTGAGATACAGGCTGCTCCAACCTGCTGTAAAATGCTTGATTTCGAGAGTGAGCGAAACTAATGAAAACATTGTTGGGGTAAAACCTAAAGGGAAAGACCTAGCACCAAATCCAATTTGCCATCTGATCTAACTTCTGGAGGCAGTCAAAATGATCCTTAGAATTCTTCCCTACCTTATTCCTGTGCTGAGATACAGGCTGCTCCAACCTGCTGTAAAATGCTTGATTTCGAGAGTGAGCGAAACTAATGAAAACATTGTTGGGGTAAAATCTAAAGGGAAAGACCTAGCACCAAATCCAATTTGCCATCTGATCTAACTTCTGGAGGCAGTCAAAATGAGCATTTGAATTCTTCCCTACCTTATTCCTGTGCTGAGATACAGGCTGCTCCAACCTGCTGTAAAATGCTTGATTTCGAGAGTGAGCGAAACTAATGAAAACATTGTTGGGGTAAAACCTAAAGGGAAAGACCTAGCACCAAATCCAATTTGCCATCTGATCTAACTTCTGGAGGCAGTCAAAAATGATCCTTAGAATTCTTCCCTACCTTATTCCTGTGCTGAGATACAGGCTGCTCCAACCTGCTGTAAAATGCTTGATTTCGAGAGTGAGCGAAACTAATGAAAACATTGTTGGGGTAAAACCTAAAGGGAAAGACCTAGCACCAAATCCAATTTGCCATCTGATCTAACTTCTGGAGGCAGTCAAAAATGAGCCTTAGAATTCTTCCCTACCTTATTCCTGTGCTGAGATACAGGCTGCTCCAACCTGCTGTAAAATGCTTGATTTCGAGAGTGAGCGAAACTAATGAAAACATTGTTGGGGTAAAACCCTAAAGGGAAAGACCTAGCACCAAATCCAATTTGCCATCTGATCTAACTTCTGGAGGCAGTCAAAATGAGCCTTAGAATTCTTCCCTACCTTATTCCTGTGCTGAGATACAGGCTGCTCCAACCTGCTGTAAAATGCTTGATTTCCGAGATGTGAGCGAAACTAATGAAAACATTGTTGGGGTAAAACCTAAAGGGAAAGACCTAGCACCAAATCCAATTTGCCATCTGATCTAACTTCTGGAGGCAGTCAAAATGAGCCTTTGAATTCTCCCTACCTTATTCCTGTGCTGAGATACAGGCTGCTCCAACCTGCTGTAAAATGCTTGATTTCGAGAGTGAGCGAAACTAATGAAAACATTGTTGGGGGTAAAACCTAAAGGGAAAGACCTAGCACCAAATCAATTTGCCATCTGATCTAACTTCTGGAGGCAGTCAAAATGAGCATTTGAATTCTTTCCCTACCTTATTCCTGTGCTGAGATACAGGCTGCTCCAACCTGCTGTAAAATGCTTGATTTCGAGAGTGAGCGAAACTAATGAAAACATTGTTGGGGGTAAAACCTAAGGGAAAGACCTAGCACCAAATCCAATTTGCCATCTGATCTAACTTCTGGAGGCAGTCAAAATGATCCTTAGAATTCTTCCCTACCTTATTCCTGTGCTGAGATACAGGCTGCTCCAACCTGCTGTAAAATGCTTGATTTCGAGAGTGAGCGAAACTAATGAAAACATTGTTGGGGTAAAACCTAAAGGGAAAGACCTAGCACCAAATCCAATTTGCCATCTGATCTAACTTCTGGAGGCAGTCAAAATGAGCCTTAGAATTCTTCCCTACCTTATTCCTGTGCTGAGATACAGGCTGCTCCAACCTGCTGTAAAATGCTTGATTTCGAGAGTGAGCGAAACTAATGAAAACATTGTTGGGGTAAAACCTAAAGGGAAAGACCTAGCACCAAAATCCAATTTGCCATCTGATCTAACTTCTGGAGGCAGTCAAAATGATCCTTAGAATTCTTCCCTACCTTATTCCTGTGCTGAGATACAGGCTGCTCCAACCTGCTGTAAAATGCTTGATTTCGAGAGTGAGCGAAACTAATGAAAACATTGTTGGGGTAAAACCTAAAGGGAAAGACCTAGCACCAAATCCAATTTGCCATCTGATCTAACTTCTGGAGGCAGTCAAAATGAGCATTTGAATTCTTCCCTACCTTATTCCTGTGCTGAGATACAGGCTGCTCCAACCTGCTGTAAAATGCTTGATTTCGAGAGTGAGCGAAACTAATGAAAAACATTGTTGGGGTAAAACCTAAAGGGAAAGACCTAGCACCAAATCCAATTTGCCATCTGATCTAACTTCTGGAGGCAGTCAAAATGAGCCTTAGAATTCTTCCCTACCTTATTCCTGTGCTGAGATACAGGCTGCTCCAACCTGCTGTAAAATGCTTGATTTCGAGAGTGAGCGAAACTAATGAAAACATTGTTGGGGTAAAACCTAAAGGGAAAGACCTAGCACCAAATCCAATTTGCCATCTGATCTAACTTCTGGAGGCAGTCAAAATGAGCCTTAGAATTCTTCCCTACCTTATTCCTGTGCTGAGATACAGGCTGCTCCAACCTGCTGTAAAATGCTTGATTTCGAGAGTGAGCGAAACTAATGAAAACATTGTTGGGGTAAAAACCTAAAGGGAAAGACCTAGCACCAAATCCAATTTGCCATCTGATCTAACTTCTGGAGGCAGTCAAAATGATCCTTAGAATTCTTCCCTACCTTATTCCTGTGCTGAGATACAGGCTGCTCCAACCTGCTGTAAAATGCTTGATTTCGAGAGTGAGCGAAACTAATGAAAACATTGTTGGGGTAAAACCTAAAGGGAAAGACCTAGCACCAAATCCAATTTGCCATCTGATCTAACTTCTGGAGGCAGTCAAAATGAGCATTGAATTCTTCCCTACCTTATTCCTGTGCTGAGATACAGGCTGCTCCAACCTGCTGTAAAATGCTTGATTTCGAGAGTGAGCGAAACTAATGAAAACATTGTTGGGGGTAAAACCTAAAGGGAAAGACCTAGCACCAAATCCAATTTGCCATCTGATCTAAACTTCTGGAGGCAGTCAAAATGAGCCTTAGAATTCTTCCCTACCTTATTCCTGTGCTGAGATACAGGCTGCTCCAACCTGCTGTAAAATGCTTGATTTCGAGAGTGAGCGAAACTAATGAAAACATTGTTGGGGTAAAACCTAAAGGGAAAGACCTAGCACCAAATCCAATTTGCCATCTGATCTAACTTCTGGAGGCAGTCAAAATGAGCCTTAGAATTTCTTCCTACCTTATTCCTGTGCTGAGATACAGGCTGCTCCAACCTGCTGTAAAATGCTTGATTTCGAGAGTGAGCGAAACTAATGAAAACATTGTTGGGTAAAACCTAAAGGGAAAGACCTAGCACCAAATCCAATTTGCCATCTGATCTACTTCTGGAGGCAGTCAAAATGAGCATTTGAATTCTTCCCTACCTTATTCCTGTGCTGAGATACAGGCTGCTCCAACCTGCTGTAAAATGCTTGATTTCGAGAGTGAGCGAAACTAATGAAAACATTGTTGGGGGTAAAACCTAAAGGGAAAGACCTAGCACCAAATCCAATTTGCCATCTGATCTAACTTCTGGAGGCAGTCAAAATGATCCTTAGAATTCTTCCCTACCTTATTCCTGTGCTGAGATACAGGCTGCTCCAACCTGCTGTAAAATGCTTGATTTCGAGAGTGAGCGAAACTAATGAAAACATTGTTGGGGTAAAACCTAAAGGGAAAGACCTAGCACCAAATCCAATTTGCCATCTGATCTAACTTCCTGGAGGCAGTCAAAATGATCCTTAGAATTCTTCCCTACCTTATTCCTGTGCTGAGATACAGGCTGCTCCAACCTGCTGTAAAATGCTTGATTTCGAGAGTGAGCGAAACTAATGAAAACATTGTTGGGGTAAAACCTAAAGGGAAAGACCTAGCACCAAATCCAATTTGCCATCTGATCTAACTTCTGGAGGCAGTCAAAATGATCCTTAGAATTCTTCCCTACCTTATTCCTGTGCTGAGATACAGGCTGCTCCAACCTGCTGTAAAATGCTTGATTTCGAGAGTGAGCGAAACTAATGAAAACATTGTTGGGGTAAAACCTAAAGGGAAAGACCTAGCACCAAATCCAATTTGCCATCTGATCTAACTTCTGGAGGCAGTCAAAATGAGCATTTGAATTCTTCCCTACCTTATTCCTGTGCTGAGATACAGGCTGCTCCAACCTGCTGTAAAATGCTTGATTTCGAGAGTGAGCGAAACTAATGAAAACATTGTTGGGGTAAAACCTAAAGGGAAAGACCTAGCACCAAATCCAATTTGCCATCTGATCTAACTTCTGGAGGCAGTCAAAATGATCCTTAGAATTCTTCCCTACCTTATTCCTGTGCTGAGATACAGGCTGCTCCAACCTGCTGTAAAATGCTTGATTTCGAGAGTGAGCGAAACTAATGAAAACATTGTTGGGGTAAAACCTAAAGGGAAAGACCTAGCACCCAATCCAATTTGCCATCTGATCTAACTTCTGGAGGCAGTCAAAATGAGCATTTGAATTCTTCCCTACCTTATTCCTGTGCTGAGATACAGGCTGCTCCAACCTGCTGTAAAATGCTTGATTTCGAGAGTGAGCGAAACTAATGAAAACATTGTTGGGGTAAAACCTAAGGGGAAAGACCTAGCACCAAATCCAATTTGCCATCTGATCTAACTTCTGGAGGCAGTCAAAATGATCCTTAGAATTCTTCCCTACCTTATTCCTGTGCTGAGATACAGGCTGCTCCAACCTGCTGTAAAATGCTTGATTTCGAGAGTGAGCGAAACTAATGAAAACATTGTTGGGGTAAAACCTAAAGGGAAAGACCTAGCACCAAATCCAATTTGCCATCTGATCTAACTTCTGGAGGCAGTCAAAATGATCCTTAGAATTCTTCCCTACCTTATTCCTGTGCTGAGATACAGGCTGCTCCAACCTGCTGTAAAATGCTTGATTTCGAGAGTGAGCGAAACTAATGAAAACATTGTTGGGGTAAAACCTAAAGGGAAAGACCTAGCACCAAATCCAATTTGCCATCTGATCTAACTTCTGGAGGCAGTCAAAATGATCCTTAGAATTCTTCCCTACCTTATTCCTGTGCTGAGATACAGGCTGCTCCAACCTGCTGTAAAATGCTTGATTTCGAGAGTGAGCGAAACTAATGAAAACATTGTTGGGGTAAAACCTAAAGGGAAAGACCTAGCACCAAATCCAATTTGCCATCTGATCTAACTTCTGGAGGCAGTCAAAATGAGCATTTGAATTCTTCCCTACCTTATTCCTGTGCTGAGATACAGGCTGCTCCAACCTGGTGTAAAATGCTTGATTTCGAGAGTGAGCGAAACTAATGAAAACATTGTTGGGGTAAAACCTAAAGGGAAAGACCTAGCACCAAATCCAATTTGCCATCTGATCTAACTTCTGGAGGCAGTCAAAATGATCCTTAGAATTCTTCCCTACCTTATTCCTGTGCTGAGATACAGGCTGCTCCAACCTGCTGTAAAATGCTTGATTTCGAGAGTGAGCGAAACTAATGAAAACATTGTTGGGGTAAAACCTAAAGGGAAAGACCTAGCACCAAATCCAATTTGCCATCTGATCTAACTTCTGGAGGCAGTCAAAATGAGCCTTAGAATTCTTCCCTACCTTATTCCTGTGCTGAGATACAGGCTGCTCCAACCTGCTGTAAAATGCTTGATTTCGAGAGTGAGCGAAACTAATGAAAACATTGTTGGGGTAAAACCTAAAGGGAAAGACCTAGCACCAAATCCAATTTGCCATCTGATCTAACTTCTGGAGGCAGTCAAAATGATCCTTAGAATTCTTCCCTACCTTATTCCTGTGCTGAGATACAGGCTGCTCCAACCTGCTGTAAAATGCTTGATTTCGAGAGTGAGCGAAACTAATGAAAACATTGTTGGGGTAAAACCTAAAGGGAAAGACCTAGCACCAAATCCAATTTGCCATCTGATCTAACTTCTGGAGGCAGTCAAAATGAGCATTTGAATTCTTCCCTACCTTATTCCTGTGCTGAGATACAGGCTGCTCCAACCTGCTGTAAAATGCTTGATTTCGAGAGTGAGCGAACTAATGAAAACATTGTTGGGGTAAAACCTAAAGGGAAAGACCTAGCACCAAATCCAATTTGCCATCTGATCTAACTTCTGGAGGCAGTCAAAATGAGCCTTAGAATTCTTCCCTACCTTATTCCTGTGCTGAGATACAGGCTGCTCCAACCTGCTGTAAAATGCTTGATTTCGAGAGTGAGCGAAACTAATGAAAACATTGTTGGGGGTAAAACCTAAAGGGAAAGACCTAGCACCAAATCCAATTTGCCATCTGATCTAACTTCTGGAGGCAGTCAAAATGAGCCTTAGAATTCTTCCCTACCTTATTCCTGTGCTGAGATACAGGCTGCTCCAACCTGCTGTAAAATGCTTGATTTCGAGAGTGAGCGAAACTAATGAAAACATTGTTGGGGTAAAACCTAAAGGGAAAGACCTAGCACCAAATCCAATTTGCCATCTGATCTAACTTCTGGAGGCAGTCAAAATGATCCTTAGAATTCTTCCCTACCTTATTCCTGTGCTGAGATACAGGCTGCTCCAACCTGCTGTAAAATGCTTGATTTCGAGAGTGAGCGAAACTAATGAAAACATTGTTGGGGTAAAACCTAAAGGGAAAGACCTAGCACCAAATCCAATTTGCCATCTGATCTAACTTCTGGAGGCAGTCAAAATGAGCCTTTGAATTCTTCCCTACCTTATTCCTGTGCTGAGATACAGGCTGCTCCAACCTGCTGTAAAATGCTTGATTTCGAGAGTGAGCGAAACTAATGAAAACATTGTTGGGGTAAAACCTAAAGGGAAAGACCTAGCACCAAATCCAATTTGCCATCTGATCTAACTTCTGGAGGCAGTCAAAATGAGCCTTAGAATTCTTCCCTACCTTATTCCTGTGCTGAGATACAGGCTGCTCCAACCTGCTGTAAAATGCTTGATTTCGAGAGTGAGCGAAACTAATGAAAACATTGTTGGGGAAAACCTAAAGGGAAAGACCTAGCACCAAATCCAATTTGCCATCTGATCTAACTTCTGGAGGCAGTCAAAATGATCCTTAGAATTCTTCCCTACCTTATTCCTGTGCTGAGATACAGGCTGCTCCAACCTGCTGTAAAATGCTTGATTTCGAGAGTGAGCGAAACTAATGAAAAACATTGTTGGGGTAAAACCTAAAGGGAAAGACCTAGCACCAAATCCAATTTGCCATCTGATCTAACTTCTGGAGGCAGTCAAAATGAGCATTTGAATTCTTCCCTACCTTATTCCTGTGCTGAGATACAGGCTGCTCCAACCTGCTGTAAAATGCTTGATTTCGAGAGTGAGCGAAACTAATGAAAACATTGTTGGGGTAAAACCTAAAGGGAAAGAGCTAGCACCAAATCCAATTTGCCATCTGATCTAACTTCTGGAGGCAGTCAAAATGATCCTTAGAATTCTTCCCTACCTTATTCCTGTGCTGAGATACAGGCTGCTCCAACCTGCTGTAAAATGCTTGATTTCGAGAGTGAGCGAAACTAATGAAAACATTGTTGGGGTAAAACCTAAAGGGAAAGACCTAGCACCAAATCCAATTTGCCATCTGATCTAACTTCTGGAGGCAGTCAAAATGAGCCTTAGAATTCTTCCCTACCTTATTCCTGTGCTGAGATACAGGCTGCTCCAACCTGCTGTAAAATGCTTGATTTCGAGAGTGAGCGAAACTAATGAAAACATTGTTGGGGTAAAACCTAAAGGGAAAGACCTAGCACCAAATCCAATTTGCCATCTGATCTAACTTCTGGAGGCAGTCAAAATGATCCTTAGAATTCTTCCCTACCTTATTCCTGTGCTGAGATACAGGCTGCTCCAACCTGCTGTAAAATGCTTGATTTCGAGAGTGAGCGAAACTAATGAAAACATTGTTGGGGTAAAACCTAAAGGGAAAGACCTAGCACCAAATCCAATTTGCCATCTGATCTAACTTCTGGAGGCAGTCAAAATGAGCCTTTGAATTCTTCCCTACCTTATTCCTGTGCTGAGATACAGGCTGCTCCAACCTGCTGTAAAATGCTTGATTTCGAGAGTGAGCGAAACTAATGAAAACATTGTTGGGGTAAAACCTAAAGGGAAAGACCTAGCACCAAATCCAATTTGCCATCTGATCTAACTTCTGGAGGCAGTCAAAATGAGCCTTAGAATTCTTCCCTACCTTATTCCTGTGCTGAGATACAGGCTGCTCCAACCTGCTGTAAAATGCTTGATTTCGAGAGTGAGCGAAACTAATGAAAACATTGTTGGGGTAAAACCTAAAGGGAAAGACCTAGCACCAAATCCAATTTGCCATCTGATCTAACTTCTGGAGGCAGTCAAAATGATCCTTAGAATTCTTCCCTACCTTATTCCTGTGCTGAGATACAGGCTGCTCCAACCTGCTGTAAAATGCTTGATTTCGAGAGTGAGCGAAACTAATGAAAACATTGTTGGGGTAAAACCTAAAGGGAAAGACCTAGCACCAAATCCAATTTGCCATCTGATCTAACTTCTGGAGGCAGTCAAAATGATCCTTAGAATTCTTCCCTACCTTATTCCTGTGCTGAGATACAGGCTGCTCCAACCTGCTGTAAAATGCTTGATTTCGAGAGTGAGCGAAACTAATGAAAACATTGTTGGGGTAAAACCTAAAGGGAAAGACCTAGCACCAAATCCAATTTGCCATCTGATCTAACTTCTGGAGGCAGTCAAAATGAGCCTTAGAATTCTTCCCCTACCTTATTCCTGTGCTGAGATACAGGCTGCTCCAACCTGCTGTAAAATGCTTGATTTCGAGAGTGAGCGAAACTAATGAAAACATTGTTGGGGTAAAACCTAAAGGGAAAGACCTAGCACCAAATCCAATTTGCCATCTGATCTAACTTCTGGAGGCAGTCAAAATGAGCCTTAGAATTCTTCCCTACCTTATTCCTGTGCTGAGATACAGGCTGCTCCAACCTGCTGTAAAATGCTTGATTTCGAGAGTGAGCGAAACTAATGAAAACATTGTTGGGGTAAAACCTAAAGGGAAAGACCTAGCACCAAATCCAATTTGCCATCTGATCTAACTTCTGGAGGCAGTCAAAATGATCCTTAGAATTCTTCCCTACCTTATTCCTGTGCTGAGATACAGGCTGCTCCAACCCTGCTGTAAAATGCTTGATTTCGAGAGTGAGCGAAACTAATGAAAACATTGTTGGGGTAAAACCTAAAGGGAAAGACCTAGCACCAAATCCAATTTGCCATCTGATCTAACTTCTGGAGGCAGTCAAAATGAGCATTTGAATTCTTCCCTACCTTATTCCTGTGCTGAGATACAGGCTGCTCCAACCTGCTGTAAAATGCTTGATTTCGAGAGTGAGCGAAACTAATGAAAACATTGTTGGGGTAAAACCTAAAGGGAAAGACCTAGCACCAAATCCAATTTGCCATCTGATCTAACTTCTGGAGGCAGTCAAAATGAGCCTTAGAATTCTTCCCTACCTTATTCCTGTGCTGAGATACAGGCTGCTCCAACCTGCTGTAAAATGCTTGATTTCGAGAGTGAGCGAAACTAATGAAAACATTGTTGGGGTAAAACCTAAAGGGAAAGCACCTAGCACCAAATCCAATTTGCCATCTGATCTAACTTCTGGAGGCAGTCAAAATGAGCCTTAGAATTCTTCCCTACCTTATTCCTGTGCTGAGATACAGGCTGCTCCAACCTGCTGTAAAATGCTTGATTTCGAGAGTGAGCGAAACTAATGAAAACATTGTTGGGGTAAAACCTAAAGGGAAAGACCTAGCACCCAAATCCAATTTGCCATCTGATCTAACTTCTGGAGGCAGTCAAAATGATCCTTAGAATTCTTCCCTACCTTATTCCTGTGCTGAGATACAGGCTGCTCCAACCTGCTGTAAAATGCTTGATTTCGAGAGTGAGCGAAACTAATGAAAACATTGTTGGGGTAAAACCTAAAGGGAAAGACCTAGCACCAAATCCAATTTGCCATCTGATCTAACTTCTGGAGGCAGTCAAAATGATCCTTAGAATTCTTCCCTACCTTATTCCTGTGCTGAGATACAGGCTGCTCCAACCTGCTGTAAAATGCTTGATTTCGAGAGTGAGCGAAACTAATGAAAACATTGTTGGGGTAAAACCTAAAGGGAAAGACCTAGCACCAAATCCAATTTGCCATCTGATCTAACTTCTGGAGGCAGTCAAAATGAGCCTTTGAATTCTTCCCTACCTTATTCCTGTGCTGAGATACAGGCTGCTCCAACCTGCTGTAAAATGCTTGATTTCGAGAGTGAGCGAAACTAATGAAAACATTGTTGGGGTAAAACCTAAAGGGAAAGACCTAGCACCAAATCCAATTTGCCATCTGATCTAACTTCTGGAGGCAGTCAAAATGAGCCTTAGAATTCTTCCCTACCTTATTCCTGTGCTGAGATACAGGCTGCTCCAACCTGCTGTAAAATGCTTGATTTCGAGAGTGAGCGAAACTAATGAAAACATTGTTGGGGTAAAACCTAAAGGGAAAGACCTAGCACCAAATCCAATTTGCCATCTGATCTAACTTCTGGAGGCAGTCAAAATGAGCCTTAGAATTCTTCCCTACCTTATTCCTGTGCTGAGATACAGGCTGCTCCAACCTGCTGTAAAATGCTTGATTTCGAGAGTGAGCGAAACTAATGAAAACATTGTTGGGGTAAAACCTAAAGGGAAAGACCTAGCACCAAATCCAATTTGCCATCTGATCTAACTTCTGGAGGCAGTCAAAATGAGCCTTAGAATTCTTCCCTACCTTATTCCTGTGCTGAGATACAGGCTGCTCCAACCTGCTGTAAAATGCTTGATTTCGAGAGTGAGCGAAACTAATGAAAACATTGTTGGGGTAAAAACCTAAAGGGAAAGACCTAGCACCAAATCCAATTTGCCATCTGATCTAACTTCTGGAGGCAGTCAAAATGATCCTTAGAATTCTTCCCCTACCTTATTCCTGTGCTGAGATACAGGCTGCTCCAACCTGCTGTAAAATGCTTGATTTCGAGAGTGAGCGAAACTAATGAAAACATTGTTGGGGTAAAACCTAAAGGGGAAAGACCTAGCACCAAATCCAATTTGCCATCTGATCTAACTTCTGGAGGCAGTCAAAATGAGCCTTAGAATTCTTCCCTACCTTATTCCTGTGCTGAGATACAGGCTGCCTCCAACCTGCTGTAAAATGCTTGATTTCGAGAGTGAGCGAAACTAATGAAAACATTGTTGGGGTAAAACCTAAAGGGAAAGACCTAGCACCAAATCCAATTTGCCATCTGATCTAACTTCTGGAGGCAGTCAAAATGAGCCTTAGAATTCTTCCCTACCTTATTCCTGTGCTGAGATACAGGCTGCTCCAACCTGCTGTAAAATGCTTGATTTCGAGAGTGAGCGAAACTAATGAAAACATTGTTGGGGTAAAACCTAAAGGGAAAGACCTAGCACCAAATCCAATTTGCCATCTGATCTAACTTCTGGAGGCAGTCAAAATGATCCCTTAGAATTCTTCCCTACCTTATTCCTGTGCTGAGATACAGGCTGCTCCAACCTGCTGTAAAATGCTTGATTTCGAGAGTGAGCGAAACTAATGAAAACATTGTTGGGGTAAAACCTAAAGGGAAAGACCTAGCACCAAATCCAATTTGCCATCTGATCTAACTTCTGGAGGCAGTCAAAATGATCCTTAGAATTCTTCCCTACCTTATTCCTGTGCTGAGATACAGGCTGCTCCAACCTGCTGTAAAATGCTTGATTTCGAGAGTGAGCGAAACTAATGAAAACATTGTTGGGGTAAAACCTAAAGGGAAAGACCTAGCACCAAATCCAAATTTGCCATCTGATCTAACTTCTGGAGGCAGTCAAAATGATCCTTAGAATTCTTCCCTACCTTATTCCTGTGCTGAGATACAGGCTGCTCCAACCTGCTGTAAAATGCTTGATTTCGAGAGTGAGCGAAACTAATGAAAACATTGTTGGGGTAAAAACCTAAAGGGAAAGACCTAGCACCAAATCCAATTTGCCATCTGATCTAACTTCTGGAGGCAGTCAAAATGAGCATTAGAATTCTTCCCTACCTTATTCCTGTGCTGAGATACAGGCTGCTCCAACCTGCTGTAAAATGCTTGATTTCGAGAGTGAGCGAAACTAATGAAAACATTGTTGGGGTAAAACCTAAAGGGAAAGACCTAGCACCAAATCCAATTTGCCATCTGATCTAACTTCTGGAGGCAGTCAAAATGATCCTTAGAATTCTTCCCTACCTTATTCCTGTGCTGAGATACAGGCTGCTCCAACCTGCTGTAAAATGCTTGATTTCGAGAGTGAGCGAAACTAATGAAAACATTGTTGGGGTAAAACCTAAAGGGAAAGACCTAGCACCAAATCCAATTTGCCATCTGATCTAACTTCTGGAGGCAGTCAAAATGAGCATTTGAATTCTTCCCTACCTTATTCCTGTGCTGAGATACAGGCTGCTCCAACCTGCTGTAAAATGCTTGATTTCGAGAGTGAGCGAAACTAATGAAACATTGTTGGGGTAAAACCTAAAGGGAAAGACCTAGCACCAAATCCAATTTGCCATCTGATCTAACTTCTGGAGGCAGTCAAAATGAGCCTTAGAATTCTTCCCTACCTTATTCCTGTGCTGAGATACAGGCTGCTCCAACCTGCTGTAAAATGCTTGATTTCGAGAGTGAGCGAAACTAATGAAAACATTGTTGGGGTAAAACCTAAAGGGAAAGACCTAGCACCAAATCCAATTTGCCATCTGATCTAACTTCTGGAGGCAGTCAAAATGAGCCTTTGAATTCTTCCCTACCTTATTCCTGTGCTGAGATACAGGCTGCTCCAACCTGCTGTAAAATGCTTGATTTCGAGAGTGAGCGAAACTAATGAAAACATTGTTGGGGTAAAACCTAAAGGGAAAGACCTAGCACCAAATCCAATTTGCCATCTGATCTAACTTCTGGAGGCAGTCAAAATGAGCCTTAGAATTCTTCCCTACCTTATTCCTGTGCTGAGATACAGGCTGCTCCAACCTGCTGTAAAATGCTTGATTTCGAGAGTGAGCGAAACTAATGAAAACATTGTTGGGGTAAAACCTAAAGGGAAAGACCTAGCACCAAATCCAATTTGCCATCTGATCTAACTTCTGGAGGCAGTCAAAATGATCCTTAGAATTCTTCCCTACCTTATTCCTGTGCTGAGATACAGGCTGCTCCAACCTGCTGTAAAATGCTTGATTTCGAGAGTGAGCGAAACTAATGAAAACATTGTTGGGGTAAAACCTAAAGGGAAAGACCTAGCACCAAATCCAATTTGCCATCTGATCTAACTTCTGGAGGCAGTCAAAATGATCCTTAGAATTCTTCCCTACCTTATTCCTGTGCTGAGATACAGGCTGCTCCAACCTGCTGTAAAATGCTTGATTTCGAGAGTGAGCGAAACTAATGAAAACATTGTTGGGGTAAAACCTAAAGGGAAAGACCTAGCACCAAATCCAATTTGCCATCTGATCTAACTTCTGGAGGCAGTCAAAATGAGCCTTAGAATTCTTCCCTACCTTATTCCTGTGCTGAGATACAGGCTGCTCCAACCTGCTGTAAAATGCTTGATTTCGAGAGTGAGCGAAACTAATGAAAACATTGTTGGGGTAAAACCTAAAGGGAAAGACCTAGCACCAAATCCAATTTGCCATCTGATCTAACTTCTGGAGGCAGTCAAAATGAGCCTTAGAATTCTTCCCTACCTTATTCCTGTGCTGAGATACAGGCTGCTCCAACCTGCTGTAAAATGCTTGATTTCGAGAGTGAGCGAAACTAATGAAAACATTGTTGGGGTAAAACCTAAAGGGAAAGACCTAGCACCAAATCAATTTGCCATCTGATCTAACTTCTGGAAGCAGTCAAAATGAGCCTTAGAATTCTTCCCTACCTTATTCCTGTGCTGAGATACAGGCTGCTCCAACCTGCTGTAAAATGCTTGATTTCGAGAGTGAGCGAAACTAATGAAAACATTGTTGGGGTAAAACCTAAAGGGAAAGACCTAGCACCAAATCCAATTTGCCATCTGATCTAACTTCTGGAGGCAGTCAAAAATGAGCCTTTGAATTCTTCCCTACCTTATTCCTGTGCTGAGATACAGGCTGCTCCAACCTGCTGTAAAATGCTTGATTTCGAGAGTGAGCGAAACTAATGAAAACATTGTTGGGGGTAAAACCTAAAGGGAAAGACCTAGCACCAAATCCAATTTGCCATCTGATCTAACTTCTGGAGGCAGTCCAAAATGAGCCTTAGAATTCTTCCCTACCTTATTCCTGTGCTGAGATACAGGCTGCTCCAACCTGCTGTAAAATGCTTGATTTCGAGAGTGAGCGAAACTAATGAAAACATTGTTGGGGTAAAACCTAAAGGGAAAGACCTAGCACCAAATCCAATTTGCCATCTGATCTAACTTCTGGAGGCAGTCAAAATGATCCTTAGAATTCTTCCCTACCTTATTCCTGTGCTGAGATACAGGCTGCTCCAACCTGCTGTAAAATGCTTGATTTCGAGAGTGAGCGAAACTAATGAAAACATTGTTGGGGTAAAACCTAAAGGGAAAGACCTAGCACCAAATCCAATTTGCCATCTGATCTAACTTCTGGAGGCAGTCAAAATGATCCTTAGAATTCTTCCCTACCTTATTCCTGTGCTGAGATACAGGCTGCTCCAACCTGCTGTAAAATGCTTGATTTCGAGAGTGAGCGAAACTAATGAAAACATTGTTGGGGTAAAACCTAAAGGGAAAGACCTAGCACCAAATCCAATTTGCCATCTGATCTAACTTCTGGAGGCAGTCAAAATGATCCTTAGAATTCTTCCCTACCTTATTCCTGTGCTGAGATACAGGCTGCTCCAACCTGCTGTAAAATGCTTGATTTCGAGAGTGAGCGAAACTAATGAAAACATTGTTGGGGTAAAACCTAAAGGGAAAGACCTAGCACCAAATCCAATTTGCCATCTGATCTAACTTCTGGAGGCAGTCAAAATGAGCCTTAGAATTCTTCCCTACCTTATTCCTGTGCTGAGATACAGGCTGCTCCAACCTGCTGTAAAATGCTTGATTTCGAGAGTGAGCGAAACTAATGAAAACATTGTTGGGGTAAAACCTAAAGGGAAAGACCTAGCACCAAATCCAATTTGCCATCTGATCTAACTTCTGGAGGCAGTCAAAATGAGCCTTAGAATTCTTCCCTACCTTATTCCTGTGCTGAGATACAGGCTGCTCCAACCTGCTGTAAAATGCTTGATTTCGAGAGTGAGGCGAAACTAATGAAAACATTGTTGGGGTAAAACCTAAAGGGAAAGACCTAGCACCAAATCCAATTTGCCATCTGATCTAACTTCTGGAGGCAGTCAAAATGAGCCTTAGAATTCTTCCCTACCTTATTCCTGTGCTGAGATACAGGCTGCTCCAACCTGCTGTAAAATGCTTGATTTCGAGAGTGAGCGAAACTAATGAAAACATTGTTGGGGTAAAACCTAAAGGGAAAGACCTAGCACCAAATCCAATTTGCCATCTGATCTAACTTCTGGAGGCAGTCAAAATGAGCCTTAGAATTCTTCCCTACCTTATTCCTGTGCTGAGATACAGGCTGCTCCAACCTGCTGTAAAATGCTTGATTTCGAGAGTGAGCGAAACTAATGAAAACATTGTTGGGGTAAAACCTAAAGGGAAAGACCTAGCACCAAATCCAATTTGCCATCTGATCTAACTTCTGGAGGCAGTCAAAATGAGCCTTAGAATTCTTCCCTACCTTATTCCTGTGCTGAGATACAGGCTGCTCCAACCTGCTGTAAAATGCTTGATTTCGAGAGTGAGCGAAACTAATGAAACCATTGTTGGGGTAAAACCTAAAGGGAAAGACCTAGCACCAAATCCAATTTGCCATCTGATCTAACTTCTGGAGGCAGTCAAAATGAGCCTTAGAATTCTTCCCTACCTTATTCCTGTGCTGAGATACAGGCTGCTCCAACCTGCTGTAAAATGCTTGATTTCGAGAGTGAGCGAAACTAATGAAAACATTGTTGGGGTAAAACCTAAAGGGAAAGACCTAGCACCAAATCCAATTTGCCATCTGATCTAACTTCTGGAGGCAGTCAAAATGATCCTTAGAATTCTTCCCTACCTTATTCCTGTGCTGAGATACAGGCTGCTCCAACCTGCTGTAAAATGCTGATTTCGAGAGTGAGCGAAACAAATGAAAACATTGTTGGGGTAAAACCTAAAGGGAAAGACCTAGCACCAAATCCAATTTGCCATCTGATCTAACTTCTGGAGGCAGTCAAAATGATCCTTAGAATTCTTCCCTACCTTATTCCTGTGCTGAGATACAGGCTGCTCCAACCTGCTGTAAAATGCTTGATTTCGAGAGTGAGCGAAACAAATGAAAACATTGTTGGGGGTAAAACCTAAAGGGAAAGACTAGCACCAAATCCAATTTGCCATCTGATCTAACTTCTGGAGGCAGTCAAAATGATCCTTAGAATTCTTCCCTACCTTATTCCTGTGCTGAGATACAGGCTGCTCCAACCTGCTGTAAAATGCTTGATTTCGAGAGTGAGCGAAACTAATGAAAACATTGTTGGGGTAAAACCTAAAGGGAAAGACCTAGCACCAAATCCAATTTGCCATCTGATCTAACTTCTGGAGGCAGTCAAAATGATCCTTAGAATTCTTCCCTACCTTATTCCTGTGCTGAGATACAGGCTGCTCCAACCTGCTGTAAAATGCTTGATTTCGAGAGTGAGCGAAACTAATGAAAAACATTGTTGGGGTAAAACCTAAAGGGAAAGACCTAGCACCAAATCCAATTTGCCATCTGATCTAACTTCTGGAGGCAGTCAAAATGAGCCTTAGAATTCTTCCCTACCTTATTCCTGTGCTGAGATACAGGCTGCTCCAACCTGCTGTAAAATGCTTGATTTCGAGAGTGAGCGAAACTAATGAAAACATTGTTGGGGTAAAACCTAAAGGGAAAGACCTAGCACCAAATCCAATTTGCCATCTGATCTAACTTCTGGAGGCAGTCAAAATGAGCCTTAGAATTCTTCCCTACCTTATTCCTGTGCTGAGATACAGGCTGCTCCAACCTGCTGTAAAATGCTTGATTTCGAGAGTGAGCGAAACTAATGAAAACATTGTTGGGGTAAAACCTAAAGGGAAAGACCTAGCACCAAATCCAATTTGCCATCTGATCTAACTTCTGGAGGCAGTCAAAATGAGCCTTAGAATTCTTCCCTACCTTATTCCTGTGCTGAGATACAGGCTGCTCCAACCTGCTGTAAAATGCTGATTTCGAGAGTGAGCGAAACTAATGAAAACATTGTTGGGGTAAAACCTAAAGGGAAAGACCTAGCACCAAATCCAATTTGCCATCTGATCTAACTTCTGGAGGCAGTCAAAATGAGCCTTAGAATTCTTCCCTACCTTATTCCTGTGCTGAGATACAGGCTGCTCCAACCTGCTGTAAAATGCTTGATTTCGAGAGTGAGCGAAACTAATGAAAACATTGTTGGGGTAAAACCTAAAGGGAAAGACCTAGCACCAAATCCAATTTGCCATCTGATCTAACTTCTGGAGGCAGTCAAAATGAGCCTTAGAATTCTTCCCTACCTTATTCCTGTGCTGAGATACAGGCTGCTCCAACCTGCTGTAAAATGCTTGATTTCGAGAGTGAGCGAAACTAATGAAAACATTGTTGGGGTAAAACCTAAAGGGAAAGACCTAGCACCCAAATCCAATTTGCCATCTGATCTAACTTCTGGAGGCAGTCAAAATGATCCTTAGAATTCTTCCCTACCTTATTCCTGTGCTGAGATACAGGCTGCTCCAACCTGCTGTAAAATGCTTGATTTCGAGAGTGAGCGAAACTAATGAAAACATTGTTGGGGTAAAACCTAAAGGGAAAGACCTAGCACCAAATCCAATTTGCCATCTGATCTAACTTCTGGAGGCAGTCAAAATGATCCTTAGAATTCTTCCCTACCTTATTCCTGTGCTGAGATACAGGCTGCTCCAACCTGCTGTAAAATGCTTGATTTCGAGAGTGAGCGAAACTAATGAAAACATTGTTGGGGTAAAACCTAAAGGGAAAGACCTAGCACCAAATCCAATTTGCCATCTGATCTAACTTCTGGAGGCAGTCAAAATGATCCTTAGAATTCTTCCCTACCTTATTCCTGTGCTGAGATACAGGCTGCTCCAACCTGCTGTAAAATGCTTGATTTCGAGAGTGAGCGAAACTAATGAAAACATTGTTGGGGTAAAACCTAAAGGGAAAGACCTAGCACCAAATCCAATTTGCCATCTGATCTAACTTCTGGAGGCAGTCAAAATGAGCCTTAGAATTCTTCCCTACCTTATTCCTGTGCTGAGATACAGGCTGCTCCAACCTGCTGTAAAATGCTTGATTTCGAGAGTGAGCGAAACTAATGAAAACATTGTTGGGGTAAAACCTAAAGGGAAAGACCTAGCACCAAATCCAATTTGCCATCTGATCTAACTTCTGGAGGCAGTCAAAATGAGCCTTAGAATTCTTCCCTACCTTATTCCTGTGCTGAGATACAGGCTGCTCCAACCTGCTGTAAAATGCTTGATTTCGAGAGTGAGCGAAACTAATGAAAACATTGTTGGGGTAAAACCTAAAGGGAAAGACCTAGCACCAAATCCAATTTGCCATCTGATCTAACTTCTGGAGGCAGTCAAAATGAGCCTTAGAATTCTTCCCTACCTTATTCCTGTGCTGAGATACAGGCTGCTCCAACCTGCTGTAAAATGCTTGATTTCGAGAGTGAGCGAAACTAATGAAAACATTGTTGGGGTAAAACCTAAAGGGAAAGACCTAGCACCAAATCCAATTTGCCATCTGATCTAACTTCTGGAGGCAGTCAAAAATGAGCCTTAGAATTCTTCCCTACCTTATTCCTGTGCTGAGATACAGGCTGCTCCAACCTGCTGTAAAATGCTTGATTTCGAGAGTGAGCGAAACTAATGAAAACATTGTTGGGGTAAAACCTAAAGGGAAAGACCTAGCACCAAATCCAATTTGCCATCTGATCTAACTTCTGGAGGCAGTCAAAATGATCCTTAGAATTCTTCCCTACCTTATTCCTGTGCTGAGATACAGGCTGCTCCAACCCTGCTGTAAAAATGCTTGATTTCGAGAGTGAGCGAAACTAATGAAAACATTGTTGGGGTAAAAACCTAAAGGGAAAGACCTAGCACCAAATCCAATTTGCCATCTGATCTAACTTCTGGAGGCAGTCAAAATGAGCCTTAGAATTCTTCCCTACCTTATTCCTGTGCTGAGATACAGGCTGCTCCAACCTGCTGTAAAATGCTTGATTTCGAGAGTGAGCGAAACTAATGAAAACATTGTTGGGGTAAAACCTAAAGGGAAAGACCTAGCACCAAATCCAATTTGCCATCTGATCTAACTTCTGGAGGCAGTCAAAATGATCCTTAGAATTCTTCCCTACCTTATTCCTGTGCTGAGATACAGGCTGCTCCAACCTGCTGTAAAATGCTTGATTTCGAGAGTGAGCGAAACTAATGAAAACATTGTTGGGGTAAAACCTAAAGGGAAAGACCTAGCACCAAATCCAATTTGCCATCTGATCTAACTTCTGGAGGCAGTCAAAATGATCCTTAGAATTCTTCCCTACCTTATTCCTGTGCTGAGATACAGGCTGCTCCAACCTGCTGTAAAATGCTTGATTTCGAGAGTGAGCGAAACTAATGAAAACATTGTTGGGGTAAAACCTAAAGGGAAAGACCTAGCACCAAATCCAATTTGCCATCTGATCTAACTTCTGGAGGCAGTCAAAATGATCCTTAGAATTCTTCCCTACCTTATTCCTGTGCTGAGATACAGGCTGCTCCAACCTGCTGTAAAATGCTTGATTTCGAGAGTGAGCGAAACTAATGAAAACATTGTTGGGGTAAAACCTAAAGGGAAAGACCTAGCACCAAATCCAATTTGCCATCTGATCTAACTTCTGGAGGCAGTCAAAATGAGCCTTAGAATTCTTCCCTACCTTATTCCTGTGCTGAGATACAGGCTGCTCCAACCTGCTGTAAAATGCTTGATTTCGAGAGTGAGCGAAACTAATGAAAACATTGTTGGGGTAAAACCTAAAGGGAAAGACCTAGCACCAAATCCAATTTGCCATCTGATCTAACTTCTGGAGGCAGTCAAAATGAGCCTTAGAATTCTTCCCTACCTTATTCCTGTGCTGAGATACAGGCTGCTCCAACCTGCTGTAAAATGCTTGATTTCGAGAGTGAGCGAAACTAATGAAAACATTGTTGGGGTAAAACCTAAAGGGAAAGACCTAGCACCAAATCCAATTTGCCATCTGATCTAACTTCTGGAGGCAGTCAAAATGAGCCTTAGAATTCTTCCCTACCTTATTCCTGTGCTGAGATACAGGCTGCTCCAACCTGCTGTAAAATGCTTGATTTCGAGAGTGAGCGAAACTAATGAAAACATTGTTGGGGTAAAACCTAAAGGGAAAGACCTAGCACCAAATCCAATTTGCCATCTGATCTAACTTCTGGAGGCAGTCAAAATGAGCCTTAGAATTCTTCCCTACCTTATTCCTGTGCTGAGATACAGGCTGCTCCAACCTGCTGTAAAATGCTTGATTTCGAGAGTGAGCGAAACTAATGAAAACATTGTTGGGGTAAAACCTAAAGGGAAAGACCTAGCACCAAATCCAATTTGCCATCTGATCTAACTTCTGGAGGCAGTCAAAATGAGCCTTAGAATTCTTCCCTACCTTATTCCTGTGCTGAGATACAGGCTGCTCCAACCTGCTGTAAAATGCTTGATTTCGAGAGTGAGCGAAACTAATGAAACCATTGTTGGGGTAAAACCTAAAGGGAAAGACCTAGCACCAAATCCAATTTGCCATCTGATCTAACTTCTGGAGGCAGTCAAAATGATCGTTAGAATTCTTCCCTACCTTATTCCTGTGCTGAGATACAGGCTGCTCCAACCTGCTGTAAAATGCTTGATTTCGAGAGTGAGCGAAACTAATGAAAACATTGTTGGGGTAAAACCTAAAGGGAAAGACCTAGCACCAAATCCAATTTGCCATCTGATCTAACTTCTGGAGGCAGTCAAAATGAGCCTTAGAATTCTTCCCTACCTTATTCCTGTGCTGAGATACAGGCTGCTCCAACCTGCTGTAAAATGCTTGATTTCGAGAGTGAGCCGAAACTAATGAAAACATTGTTGGGGTAAAACCTAAAGGGAAAGACCTAGCACCAAATCCAATTTGCCATCTGATCTAACTTCTGGAGGCAGTCAAAATGATCCTTAGAATTCTTCCCTACCTTATTCCTGTCCTGAGATACAGGCTGCTCCAACCTGCTGTAAAATGCTTGATTTCGAGAGTGAGCGAAACTAATGAAAACATTGTTGGGGTAAAACCTAAAGGGAAAGACCTAGCACCAAATCCAATTTGCCATCTGATCTAACTTCTGGAGGCAGTCAAAATGATCCTTAGAATTCTTCCCTACCTTATTCCTGTGCTGAGATACAGGCTGCTCCAACCTGCTGTAAAATGCTTGATTTCGAGAGTGAGCGAAACTAATGAAAACATTGTTGGGGTAAAACCTAAAGGGAAAGACCTAGCACCAAATCCCAATTTGCCATCTGATCTAACTTCTGGAGGCAGTCAAAATGATCCTTAGAATTCTTCCCTACCTTATTCCTGTGCTGAGATACAGGCTGCTCCAACCTGCTGTAAAATGCTTGATTTCGAGAGTGAGCGAAACTAATGAAAACATTGTTGGGGTAAAACCTAAAGGGAAAGACCTAGCACCAAATCCAATTTGCCATCTGATCTAACTTCTGGAGGCAGTCAAAATGAGCATTTGAATTCTTCCCTACCTTATTCCTGTGCTGAGATACAGGCTGCTCCAACCTGCTGTAAAATGCTTGATTTCGAGAGTGAGCGAAACTAATGAAAACATTGTTGGGGTAAAACCTAAAGGGAAAGACCTAGCACCAAATCCAATTTGCCATCTGATCTAACTTCTGGAGGCAGTCAAAATGAGCCTTAGAATTCTTCCCTACCTTATTCCTGTGCTGAGATACAGGCTGCTCCAACCTGCTGTAAAATGCTTGATTTCGAGAGTGAGCGAAACTAATGAAAAACATTGTTGGGGTAAAACCTAAAGGGAAAGACCTAGCACCAAATCCAATTTGCCATCTGATCTAACTTCTGGAGGCAGTCAAAATGATCCTTAGAATTCTTCCCTACCTTATTCCTGTCCTGAGATACAGGCTGCTCCAACCTGCTGTAAAATGCTTGATTTCGAGAGTGAGCGAAACAAATGAAAACATTGTTGGGGTAAAACCTAAAGGGAAAGACCTAGCACCAAATCCAATTTGCCATCTGATCTAACTTCTGGAGGCAGTCAAAATGATCCTTAGAATTCTACCCTACCTTATTCCTGTGCTGAGATACAGGCTGCTCCAACCTGCTGTAAAATGCTTGATTTCGAGAGTGAGCGAAACTAATGAAAACATTGTTGGGGTAAAACCTAAAGGGAAAGACCTAGCACCAAATCCAATTTGCCATCTGATCTAACTTCTGGAGGCAGTCAAAATGATCCTTAGAATTCTTCCCTACCTTATTCCTGTGCTGAGATACAGGCTGCTCCAACCTGCTGTAAAATGCTTGATTTCGAGAGTGAGCGAAACTAATGAAAACATTGTTGGGGTAAAAACCTAAAGGGAAAGACCTAGCACCAAATCCAATTTGCCATCTGATCTAACTTCTGGAGGCAGTCAAAATGATCCTTAGAATTCTTCCCTACCTTATTCCTGTGCTGAGATACAGGCTGCTCCAACCTGCTGTAAAATGCTTGATTTCGAGAGTGAGCGAAACTAATGAAAACATTGTTGGGGTAAAACCTAAAGGGAAAGACCTAGCACCAAATCCAATTTGCCATCTGATCTAACTTCTGGAGGCAGTCAAAATGATCCTTAGAATTCTTCCCCTACCTTATTCCTGTGCTGAGATACAGGCTGCTCCAACCTGCTGTAAAATGCTTGATTTCGAGAGTGAGCGAAACTAATGAAAACATTGTTGGGGTAAAACCTAAAGGGAAAGACCTAGCACCAAATCCAATTTGCCATCTGATCTAACTTCTGGAGGCAGTCAAAATGAGTATTTGAATTCTTCCCTACCTTATTCCTGTGCTGAGATACAGGCTGCTCCAACCTGCTGTAAAATGCTATGATTTCGAGAGTGAGCGAAACTAATGAAAACATTGTTGGGGTAAAACCTAAAGGGAAAGACCTAGCACCAAATCCAATTTGCCATCTGATCTAACTTCTGGAGGCAGTCAAAATGATCCTTAGAATTCTTCCCTACCTTATTCCTGTGCTGAGATACAGGCTGCTCCAACCTGCTGTAAAATGCTTGATTTCGAGAGTGAGCGAAACTAATGAAAACATTGTTGGGGTAAAACCTAAAGGGAAAGACCTAGCACCAAATCCAATTTGCCATCTGATCTAACTTCTGGAGGCAGTCAAAATGATCCTTAGAATTCTTCCCTACCTTATTCCTGTGCTGAGATACAGGCTGCTCCAACCTGCTGTAAAATGCTTGATTTCGAGAGTGAGCGAAACTAATGAAAACATTGTTGGGGTAAAACCTAAAGGGAAAGACCTAGCACCAAATCCAATTTGCCATCTGATCTAACTTCTGGAGGCAGTCAAAATGAGCCTTAGAATTCTTCCCTACCTTATTCCTGTGCTGAGATACAGGCTGCTCCAACCTGCTGTAAAATGCTTGATTTCGAGAGTGAGCGAAACTAATGAAAACATTGTTGGGGTAAAACCTAAAGGGAAAGACCTAGCACCAAATCCAATTTGCCATCTGATCTAACTTCTGGAGGCAGTCAAAATGAGCCTTAGAATTCTTCCCTACCTTATTCCTGTGCTGAGATACAGGCTGCTCCAACCTGCTGTAAAATGCTTGATTTCGAGAGTGAGCGAAACTAATGAAAACATTGTTGGGGGAAAACCTAAAGGGAAAGACCTAGCACCAAATCCAATTTGCCATCTGATCTAACTTCTGGAGGCAGTCAAAATGAGCCTTAGAATTCTTCCCTACCTTATTCCTGTGCTGAGATACAGGCTGCTCCAACCTGCTGTAAAATGCTTGATTTCGAGAGTGAGCGAAACTAATGAAAACATTGTTGGGGTAAAACCTAAAGGGAAAGACCTAGCACCAAATCCAATTTGCCATCTGATCTAACTTCTGGAGGCAGTCAAAATGAGCCTTAGAATTCTTCCCTACCTTATTCCTGTGCTGAGATACAGGCTGCTCCAACCTGCTGTAAAATGCTTGATTTCGAGAGTGAGCGAAACTAATGAAAACATTGTTGGGGTAAAACCTAAAGGGAAAGACCCTAGCACCAAATCCAATTTGCCATCTGATCTAACTTCTGGAGGCAGTCAAAATGAGCCTTAGAATTCTTCCCTACCTTATTCCTGTGCTGAGATACAGGCTGCTCCAACCTGCTGTAAAATGCTTGATTTCGAGAGTGAGCGAAACTAATGAAAACATTGTTGGGGTAAAACCTAAAGGGAAAGACCTAGCACCAAATCCAATTTGCCATCTGATCTAACTTCTGGAGGCAGTCAAAATGAGCCTTAGAATTCTTCCCTACCTTATTCCTGTGCTGAGATACAGGCTGCTCCAACCTGCTGTAAAATGCTTGATTTCGAGAGTGAGCGAAACTAATGAAAAACATTGTTGGGGTAAAACCTAAAGGGAAAGACCTAGCACCAAATCCAATTTGCCATCTGATCTAACTTCTGGAGGCAGTCAAAATGATCCTTAGAATTCTTCCCTACCTTATTCCTGTGCTGAGATACAGGCTGCTCCAACCTGCTGTAAAATGCTTGATTTCGAGAGTGAGCGAAACTAATGAAAACATTGTTGGGGTAAAACCTAAAGGGAAAGACCTAGCACCAAATCCAATTTGCCATCTGATCTAACTTCTGGAGGCAGTCAAAATGAGCCTTAGAATTCTTCCCTACCTTATTCCTGTGCTGAGATACAGGCTGCTCCAACCTGCTGTAAAATGCTAGATTTCGAGAGTGAGCGAAACTAATGAAAACATTGTTGGGGTAAAACCTAAAGGGAAAGACCTAGCACCAAATCCAATTTGCCATCTGATCTAACTTCTGGAGGCAGTCAAAATGAGCATTTGAATTCTTCCCTACCTTATTCCTGTGCTGAGATACAGGCTGCTCCAACCTGCTGTAAAATGCTTGATTTCGAGAGTGAGCGAAACTAATGAAAACATTGTTGGGGTAAAACCTAAAGGGAAAGACCTAGCACCAAATCCAATTTGCCATCTGATCTAACTTCTGGAGGCAGTCAAAATGAGCCTTAGAATTCTTCCCTACCTTATTCCTGTGCTGAGATACAGGCTGCTCCAACCTGCTGTAAAATGCTTGATTTCGAGAGTGAGCGAAACTAATGAAAACATTGTTGGGGTAAAACCTAAAGGGAAAGACCTAGCACCAAATCCAATTTGCCATCTGATCTAACTTCTGGAGGCAGTCAAAATGAGCCTTAGAATTCTTCCCTACCTTATTCCTGTGCTGAGATACAGGCTGCTCCAACCTGCTGTAAAATGCTTGATTTCGAGAGTGAGCGAAACTAATGAAAACATTGTTGGGGTAAAACCTAAAGGGAAAGACCTAGCACCAAATCCAATTTGCCATCTGATCTAACTTCTGGAGGCAGTCAAAATGAGCCTTAGAATTCTTCCCTACCTTATTCCTGTGCTGAGATACAGGCTGCTCCAACCTGCTGTAAACTGCTTGATTTCGAGAGTGAGCGAAACTAATGAAAACATTGTTGGGGTAAAACCTAAAGGGAAAGACCTAGCACCAAATCCAATTTGCCATCTGATCTAACTTCTGGAGGCAGTCAAAATGAGCCTTAGAATTCTTCCCTACCTTATTCCTGTGCTGAGATACAGGCTGCTCCAACCTGCTGTAAACTGCTTGATTTCGAGAGTGAGCGAAACTAATGAAAACATTGTTGGGGTAAAACCTAAAGGGAAAGACCTAGCACCAAATCCAATTTGCCATCTGATCTAACTTCTGGAGGCAGTCAAAATGAGCCTTAGAATTCTTCCCTACCTTATTCCTGTGCTGAGATACAGGCTGCTCCAACCTGCTGTAAAATGCTTGATTTCGAGAGTGAGCGAAACTAATGAAAACATTGTTGGGGTAAAACCTAAAGGGAAAGACCTAGCACCAAATCCAATTTGCCATCTGATCTAACTTCTGGAGGCAGTCAAAATGATCCTTAGAATTCTTCCCTACCTTATTCCTGTGCTGAGATACAGGCTGCTCCAACCTGCTGTAAAATGCTTGATTTCGAGAGTGAGCGAAACTAATGAAAACATTGTTGGGGTAAAACCTAAAGGGAAAGACCTAGCACCAAATCCAATTTGCCATCTGATCTAACTTCTGGAGGCAGTCAAAATGAGCCTTAGAATTCTTCCCTACCTTATTCCTGTGCTGAGATACAGGCTGCTCCAACCTGCTGTAAAATGCTTGATTTCGAGAGTGAGCGAAACTAATGAAAACATTGTTGGGGTAAAACCTAAAGGGAAAGACCTAGCACCAAATCCAATTTGCCATCTGATCTAACTTCTGGAGGCAGTCAAAATGATCCTTAGAATTCTTCCCTACCTTATTCCTGTGCTGAGATACAGGCTGCTCCAACCTGCTTTAAAATGCTTGATTTCGAGAGTGAGCGAAACTAATGAAAACATTGTTGGGGTAAAACCTAAAGGGAAAGACCTAGCACCAAATCCAATTTGCCATCTGATCTAACTTCTGGAGGCAGTCAAAATGAGCCTTAGAATTCTTCCCTACCTTATTCCTGTGCTGAGATACAGGCTGCTCCAACCTGCTGTAAAATGCTTGATTTCGAGAGTGAGCGAAACTAATGAAAACATTGTTGGGGTAAAACCTAAAGGGAAAGACCTAGCACCAAATCCAATTTGCCATCTGATCTAACTTCTGGAGGCAGTCAAAATGAGCCTTAGAATTCTTCCCTACCTTATTCCTGTGCTGAGATACAGGCTGCTCCAACCTGCTGTAAAATGCTTGATTTCGAGAGTGAGCGAAACTAATGAAAACATTGTTGGGGTAAAACCTAAAGGGAAAGACCTAGCACCAAATCCAATTTGCCATCTGATCTAACTTCTGGAGGCAGTCAAAATGAGCCTTAGAATTCTTCCCTACCTTATTCCTGTGCTGAGATACAGGCTGCTCCAACCTGCTGTAAAATGCTTGATTTCGAGAGTGAGCGAAACTAATGAAAACATTGTTGGGGTAAAACCTAAAGGGAAAGACCTAGCACCAAATCCAATTTGCCATCTGATCTAACTTCTGGAGGCAGTCAAAATGAGCCTTAGAATTCTTCCCTACCTTATTCCTGTGCTGAGATACAGGCTGCTCCAACCTGCTGTAAAATGCTTGATTTCGAGAGTGAGCGAAACTAATGAAAACATTGTTGGGGTAAAACCTAAAGGGAAAGACCTAGCACCAAATCCAATTTGCCATCTGATCTAACTTCTGGAGGCAGTCAAAATGAGCCTTAGAATTCTTCCCTACCTTATTCCTGTGCTGAGATACAGGCTGCTCCAACCTGCTGTAAAATGCTTGATTTCGAGAGTGAGCGAAACTAATGAAAACATTGTTGGGGTAAAACCTAAAGGGAAAGACCTAGCACCAAATCCAATTTGCCATCTGATCTAACTTCTGGAGGCAGTCAAAATGAGCCTTAGAATTCTTCCCTACCTTATTCCTGTGCTGAGATACAGGCTGCTCCAACCTGCTGTAAAATGCTTGATTTCGAGAGTGAGCGAAACTAATGAAAACATTGTTGGGGTAAAACCTAAAGGGAAAGACCTAGCACCAAATCCAATTTGCCATCTGATCTAACTTCTGGAGGCAGTCAAAATGAGCCTTAGAATTCTTCCCTACCTTATTCCTGTGCTGAGATACAGGCTGCTCCAACCTGCTGTAAAATGCTTGATTTCGAGAGTGAGCGAAACTAATGAAAACATTGTTGGGGTAAAACCTAAAGGGAAAGACCTAGCACCAAATCCAATTTGCCATCTGATCTAACTTCTGGAGGCAGTCAAAATGAGCCTTAGAATTCTTCCCTACCTTATTCCTGTGCTGAGATACAGGCTGCTCCAACCTGCTGTAAAATGCTTGATTTCGAGAGTGAGCGAAACTAATGAAAACATTGTTGGGGTAAAACCTAAAGGGAAAGACCTAGCACCAAATCCAATTTGCCATCTGATCTAACTTCTGGAGGCAGTCAAAATGAGCCTTAGAATTCTTCCCTACCTTATTCCTGTGCTGAGATACAGGCTGCTCCAACCTGCTGTAAAATGCTTGATTTCGAGAGTGAGCGAAACTAATGAAAACATTGTTGGGGTAAAACCTAAAGGGAAAGACCTAGCACCAAATCCAATTTGCCATCTGATCTAACTTCTGGAGGCAGTCAAAATGATCCTTAGAATTCTTCCCTACCTTATTCCTGTGCTGAGATACAGGCTGCTCCAACCTGCTGTAAAATGCTTGATTTCGAGAGTGAGCGAAACTAATGAAAACATTGTTGGGGTAAAACCTAAAGGGAAAGACCTAGCACCAAATCCAATTTGCCATCTGATCTAACTTCTGGAGGCAGTCAAAATGATCCTTAGAATTCTTCCCTACCTTATTCCTGTGCTGAGATACAGGCTGCTCCAACCGGCTGTAAAATGCTTGATTTCGAGAGTGAGCGAAACTAATGAAAACATTGTTGGGTAAAACCTAAAGGGAAAGACCTAGCACCAAATCCAATTTGCCATCTGATCTAACTTCTGGAGGCAGTCAAAATGAGCCTTAGAATTCTTCCCTACCTTGTTCCTGTGCTGAGATACAGGCTGCTCCAACCTGCTGTAAAATGCTTGATTTCGAGAGTGAGCGAAACTAATGAAAACATTGTTGGGGTAAAACCTAAAGGGAAAGACCTAGCACCAAATCCAATTTGCCATCTGATCTAACTTCTGGAGGCAGTCAAAATGATCCTTAGAATTCTTCCCTACCTTATTCCTGTGCTGAGATACAGGCTGCTCCAACCTGCTGTAAAATGCTTGATTTCGAGAGTGAGCGAAACTAATGAAAACATTGTTGGGGTAAAACCTAAAGGGAAAGACCTAGCACCAAATCCAATTTGCCATCTGATCTAACTTCTGGAGGCAGTCAAAATGAGCCTTAGAATTCTTCCCTACCTTATTCCTGTGCTGAGATACAGGCTGCTCCAACCTGCTGTAAAATGCTTGATTTCGAGAGTGAGCGAAACTAATGAAAACATTGTTGGGGTAAAACCTAAAGGGAAAGACCTAGCACCAAATCCAATTTGCCATCTGATCTAACTTCTGGAGGCAGTCAAAATGAGCCTTAGAATTCTTCCCTACCTTATTCCTGTGCTGAGATACAGGCTGCTCCAACCTGCTGTAAAATGCTTGATTTCGAGAGTGAGCGAAACTAATGAAAACGTTGGGGTAAAACCTAAAGGGAAAGACCTAGCACCAAATCCAATTTGCCATCTGATCTAACTTCTGGAGGCAGTCAAAATGATCCTCAGAATTCTTCCCTACCTTATTCCTGTGCTGAGATACAGGCTGCTCCAACCTGCTGTAAAATGCTTGATTTCGAGAGTGAGCGAAACTAATGAAAACATTGTTGGGGTAAAACCTAAAGGGAAAGACCTAGCACCAAATCCAATTTGCCATCTGATCTAACTTCTGGAGGCAGTCAAAATGATCCTTAGAATTCTTCCCTACCTTATTCCTGTGCTGAGATACAGGCTGCTCCAACCTGCTGTAAAATGCTTGATTTCGAGAGTGAGCGAAACTAATGAAAACATTGTTGGGGTAAAACCTAAAGGGAAAGACCTAGCACCAAATCCAATTTGCCATCTGATCTAACTTCTGGAGGCAGTCAAAATGAGCCTTAGAATTCTTCCCTACCTTATTCCTGTGCTGAGATACAGGCTGCTCCAACCTGCTGTAAAATGCTTGATTTCGAGAGTGAGCGAAACTAATGAAAACATTGTTGGGGTAAAACCTAAAGGGAAAGACCTAGCACCAAATCCAATTTGCCATCTGATCTAACTTCTGGAGGCAGTCAAAATGAGCCTTAGAATTCTTCCCTACCTTATTCCTGTGCTGAGATACAGGCTGCTCCAACCTGCTGTAAAATGCTTGATTTCGAGAGTGAGCGAAACTAATGAAAACATTGTTGGGGTAAAACCTAAAGGGAAAGACCTAGCACCAAATCCAATTTGCCATCTGATCTAACTTCTGGAGGCAGTCAAAATGAGCCTTAGAATTCTTCCCTACCTTATTCCTGTGCTGAGATACAGGCTGCTCCAACCTGCTGTAAAATGCTTGATTTCGAGAGTGAGCGAAACTAATGAAAACATTGTTGGGGTAAAACCTAAAGGGAAAGACCTAGCATCAAATCCAATTTGCCATCTGATCTAACTTCTGGAGGCAGTCAAAATGAGCCTTAGAATTCTTCCCTACCTTATTCCTGTGCTGAGATACAGGCTGCTCCAACCTGCTGTAAAATGCTTGATTTCGAGAGTGAGCGAAACTAATGAAAACATTGTTGGGGTAAAACCTAAAGGGAAAGACCTAGCACCAAATCCAATTTGCCATCTGATCTAACTTCTGGAGGCAGTCAAAATGAGCCTTAGAATTCTTCCCTACCTTATTCCTGTGCTGAGATACAGGCTGCTCCAACCTGCTGTAAAATGCTTGATTTCGAGAGTGAGCGAAACTAATGAAAACATTGTTGGGGTAAAACCTAAAGGGAAAGACCTAGCACCAAATCCAATTTGCCATCTGATCTAACTTCTGGAGGCAGTCAAAATGAGCCTTAGAATTCTTCCCTACCTTATTCCTGTGCTGAGATACAGGCTGCTCCAACCTGCTGTAAAATGCTTGATTTCGAGAGTGAGCGAAACTAATGAAAACATTGTTGGGGTAAAACCTAAAGGGAAAGACCTAGCACCAAATCCAATTTGCCATCTGATCTAACTTCTGGAGGCAGTCAAAATGAGCCTTAGAATTCTTCCCTACCTTATTCCTGTGCTGAGATACAGGCTGCTCCAACCTGCTGTAAAATGCTTGATTTCGAGAGTGAGCGAAACTAATGAAAACATTGTTGGGGTAAAACCTAAAGGGAAAGACCTAGCACCAAATCCAATTTGCCATCTGATCTAACTTCTGGAGGCAGTCAAAATGAGCCTTAGAATTCTTCCCTACCTTATTCCTGTGCTGAGATACAGGCTGCTCCAACCTGCTGTAAAATGCTTGATTTCGAGAGTGAGCGAAACTAATGAAAACATTGTTGGGGTAAAACCTAAAGGGAAAGACCTAGCACCAAATCCAATTTGCCATCTGATCTAACTTCTGGAGGCAGTCAAAATGAGCCTTAGAATTCTTCCCTACCTTATTCCTGTGCTGAGATACAGGCTGCTCCAACCTGCTGTAAAATGCTTGATTTCGAGAGTGAGCGAAACTAATGAAAACATTGTTGGGGTAAAACCTAAAGGGAAAGACCTAGCACCAAATCCAATTTGCCATCTGATCTAACTTCTGGAGGCAGTCAAAATGAGCCTTAGAATTCTTCCCTACCTTATTCCTGTGCTGAGATACAGGCTGCTCCAACCTGCTGTAAAATGCTTGATTTCGAGAGTGAGCGAAACTAATGAAAACATTGTTGGGGTAAAACCTAAAGGGAAAGACCTAGCATCAAATCCAATTTGCCATCTGATCTAACTTCTGGAGGCAGTCAAAATGAGCCTTAGAATTCTTCCCTACCTTATTCCTGTGCTGAGATACAGGCTGCTCCAACCTGCTGTAAAATGCTTGATTTCGAGAGTGAGCGAAACTAATGAAAACATTGTTGGGGTAAAACCTAAACGGAAAGACCTAGCACCAAATCCAATTTGCCATCTGATCTAACTTCTGGAGGCAGTCAAAATGAGCCTTAGAATTCTTCCCTACCTTATTCCTGTGCTGAGATACAGGCTGCTCCAACCTGCTGTAAAATGCTTGATTTCGAGAGTGAGCGAAACTAATGAAAACATTGTTGGGGTAAAACCTAAAGGGAAAGACCTAGCAGCAAATCCAATTTGCCATCTGATCTAACTTCTGGAGGCAGTCAAAATGAGCATTTGAATTCTTCCCTACCTTATTCCTGTGCTGAGATACAGGCTGCTCCAACCTGCTGTAAAATGCTTGATTTCGAGAGTGAGCGAAACTAATGAAAACATTGTTGGGGTAAAACCTAAAGGGAAAGACCTAGCACCAAATCCAATTTGCCATCTGATCTAACTTCTGGAGGCAGTCAAAATGAGCCTTAGAATTCTTCCCTACCTTATTCCTGTGCTGAGATACAGGCTGCTCCAACCTGCTGTAAAATGCTTGATTTCGAGAGTGAGCGAAACTAATGAAAACATTGTTGGGGTAAAACCTAAAGGGAAAGACCTAGCACCAAATCCAATTTGCCATCTGATCTAACTTCTGGAGGCAGTCAAAATGATCCTTAGAATTCTTCCCTACCTTATTCCTGTGCTGAGATACAGGCTGCTCCAACCTGCTGTAAAATGCTTGATTTCGAGAGTGAGCGAAACTAATGAAAACATTGTTGGGGTAAAACCTAAAGGGAAAGACCTAGCACCAAATCCAATTTGCCATCTGATCTAACTTCTGGAGGCAGTCAAAATGAGCATTTGAATTCTTCCCTACCTTATTCCTGTGCTGAGATACAGGCTGCTCCAACCTGCTGTAAAATGCTTGATTTCGAGAGTGAGCGAAACTAATGAAAACATTGTTGGGGTAAAACCTAAAGGGAAAGACCTAGCACCAAATCCAATTTGCCATCTGATCTAACTTCTGGAGGCAGTCAAAATGAGCCTTAGAATTCTTCCCTACCTTATTCCTGTGCTGAGATACAGGCTGCTCCAACCTGCTGTAAAATGCTTGATTTCGAGAGTGAGCGAAACTAATGAAAACATTGTTGGGGTAAAACCTAAAGGGAAAGACCTAGCACCAAATCCAATTTGCCATCTGATCTAACTTCTGGAGGCAGTCAAAATGAGCCTTAGAATTCTTCCCTACCTTATTCCTGTGCTGAGATACAGGCTGCTCCAACCTGCTGTAAAATGCTTGATTTCGAGAGTGAGCGAAACTAATGAAAACATTGTTGGGGTAAAACCTAAAGGGAAAGACCTAGCACCAAATCCAATTTGCCATCTGATCTAACTTCTGGAGGCAGTCAAAATGAGCCTTAGAATTCTTCCCTACCTTATTCCTGTGCTGAGATACAGGCTGCTCCAACCTGCTGTAAAATGCTTGATTTCGAGAGTGAGCGAAACTAATGAAAACATTGTTGGGGTAAAACCTAAAGGGAAAGACCTAGCACCAAATCCAATTTGCCATCTGATCTAACTTCTGGAGGCAGTCAAAATGAGCCTTAGAATTCTTCCCTACCTTATTCCTGTGCTGAGATACAGGCTGCTCCAACCTGCTGTAAAATGCTTGATTTCGAGAGTGAGCGAAACTAATGAAAACATTGTTGGGGTAAAACCTAAAGGGAAAGACCTAGCACCAAATCCAATTTGCCATCTGATCTAACTTCTGGAGGCAGTCAAAATGATCCTTAGAATTCTTCCCTACCTTATTCCTGTGCTGAGATACAGGCTGCTCCAACCTGCTGTAAAATGCTTGATTTCGAGAGTGAGCGAAACTAATGAAAACATTGTTGGGGTAAAACCTAAAGGGAAAGACCTAGCACCAAATCCAATTTGCCATCTGATCTAACTTCTGGAGGCAGTCAAAATGAGCATTTGAATTCTTCCCTACCTTATTCCTGTGCTGAGATACAGGCTGCTCCAACCTGCTGTAAAATGCTTGATTTCGAGAGTGAGCGAAACTAATGAAAACATTGTTGGGGTAAAACCTAAAGGGAAAGACCTAGCACCAAATCCAATTTGCCATCTGATCTAACTTCTGGAGGCAGTCAAAATGATCCTTAGAATTCTTCCCTACCTTATTCCTGTGCTGAGATACAGGCTGCTCCAACCTGCTGTAAAATGCTTGATTTCGAGAGTGAGCGAAACTAATGAAAACATTGTTGGGGTAAAACCTAAAGGGAAAGACCTAGCACCAAATCCAATTTGCCATCTGATCTAACTTCTGGAGGCAGTCAAAATGAGCCTTAGAATTCTTCCCTACCTTATTCCTGTGCTGAGATACAGGCTGCTCCAACCTGCTGTAAAATGCTTGATTTCGAGAGTGAGCGAAACTAATGAAAACATTGTTGGGGTAAAACCTAAAGGGAAAGACCTAGCACCAAATCCAATTTGCCATCTGATCTAACTTCTGGAGGCAGTCAAAATGAGCCTTAGAATTCTTCCCTACCTTATTCCTGTGCTGAGATACAGGCTGCTCCAACCTGCTGTAAAATGCTTGATTTCGAGAGTGAGCGAAACTAATGAAAACATTGTTGGGGTAAAACCTAAAGGGAAAGACCTAGCACCAAATCCAATTTGCCATCTGATCTAACTTCTGGAGGCAGTCAAAATGAGCCTTAGAATTCTTCCCTACCTTATTCCTGTGCTGAGATACAGGCTGCTCCAACCTGCTGTAAAATGCTTGATTTCGAGAGTGAGCGAAACTAATGAAAACATTGTTGGGGTAAAACCTAAAGGGAAAGACCTAGCACCAAATCCAATTTGCCATCTGATCTAACTTCTGGAGGCAGTCAAAATGAGCCTTAGAATTCTTCCCTACCTTATTCCTGTGCTGAGATACAGGCTGCTCCAACCTGCTGTAAAATGCTTGATTTCGAGAGTGAGCGAAACTAATGAAAACATTGTTGGGGTAAAACCTAAAGGGAAAGACCTAGCACCAAATCCAATTTGCCATCTGATCTAACTTCTGGAGGCAGTCAAAATGATCCTTAGAATTCTTCCCTACCTTATTCCTGTGCTGAGATACAGGCTGCTCCAACCTGCTGTAAAATGCTTGATTTCGAGAGTGAGCGAAACTAATGAAAACATTGTTGGGGTAAAACCTAAAGGGAAAGACCTAGCACCAAATCCAATTTGCCATCTGATCTAACTTCTGGAGGCAGTCAAAATGATCCTTAGAATTCTTCCCTACCTTATTCCTGTGCTGAGATACAGGCTGCTCCAACCTGCTGTAAAATGCTTGATTTCGAGAGTGAGCGAAACTAATGAAAACATTGTTGGGGTAAAACCTAAAGGGAAAGACCTAGCACCAAATCCAATTTGCCATCTGATCTAACTTCTGGAGGCAGTCAAAATGAGCCTTAGAATTCTTCCCTACCTTATTCCTGTGCTGAGATACAGGCTGCTCCAACCTGCTGTAAAATGCTTGATTTCGAGAGTGAGCGAAACTAATGAAAACATTGTTGGGGTAAAACCTAAAGGGAAAGACCTAGCACCAAATCCAATTTGCCATCTGATCTAACTTCTGGAGGCAGTCAAAATGATCCTTAGAATTCTTCCCTACCTTATTCCTGTGCTGAGATACAGGCTGCTCCAACCTGCTGTAAAATGCTTGATTTCGAGAGTGAGCGAAACTAATGAAAACATTGTTGGGGTAAAACCTAAAGGGAAAGACCTAGCACCAAATCCAATTTGCCATCTGATCTAACTTCTGGAGGCAGTCAAAATGAGCCTTAGAATTCTTCCCTACCTTATTCCTGTGCTGAGATACAGGCTGCTCCAACCTGCTGTAAAATGCTTGATTTCGAGAGTGAGCGAAACTAATGAAAACATTGTTGGGGTAAAACCTAAAGGGAAAGACCTAGCACCAAATCCAATTTGCCATCTGATCTAACTTCTGGAGGCAGTCAAAATGAGCCTTAGAATTCTTCCCTACCTTATTCCTGTGCTGAGATACAGGCTGCTCCAACCTGCTGTAAAATGCTTGATTTCGAGAGTGAGCGAAACTAATGAAAACATTGTTGGGGTAAAACCTAAAGGGAAAGACCTAGCACCAAATCCAATTTGCCATCTGATCTAACTTCTGGAGGCAGTCAAAATGAGCCTTAGAATTCTTCCCTACCTTATTCCTGTGCTGAGATACAGGCTGCTCCAACCTGCTGTAAAATGCTTGATTTCGAGAGTGAGCGAAACTAATGAAAACATTGTTGGGGTAAAACCTAAAGGGAAAGACCTAGCACCAAATCCAATTTGCCATCTGATCTAACTTCTGGAGGCAGTCAAAATGAGCCTTAGAATTCTTCCCTACCTTATTCCTGTGCTGAGATACAGGCTGCTCCAACCTGCTGTAAAATGCTTGATTTCGAGAGTGAGCGAAACTAATGAAAACATTGTTGGGGTAAAACCTAAAGGGAAAGACCTAGCACCAAATCCAATTTGCCATCTGATCTAACTTCTGGAGGCAGTCAAAATGAGCCTTAGAATTCTTCCCTACCTTATTCCTGTGCTGAGATACAGGCTGCTCCAACCTGCTGTAAAATGCTTGATTTCGAGAGTGAGCGAAACTAATGAAAACATTGTTGGGGTAAAACCTAAAGGGAAAGACCTAGCACCAAATCCAATTTGCCATCTGATCTAACTTCTGGAGGCAGTCAAAATGAGCCTTAGAATTCTTCCCCTACCTTATTCCTGTGCTGAGATACAGGCTGCTCCAACCTGCTGTAAAATGCTTGATTTCGAGAGTGAGCGAAACTAATGAAAACATTGTTGGGGTAAAACCTAAAGGGAAAGACCTAGCACCAAATCCAATTTGCCATCTGATCTAACTTCTGGAGGCAGTCAAAATGATCCTTAGAATTCTTCCCTACCTTATTCCTGTGCTGAGATACAGGCTGCTCCAACCTGCTGTAAAATGCTTGATTTCGAGAGTGAGCGAAACTAATGAAAACATTGTTGGGGTAAAACCTAAAGGGAAAGACCTAGCACCAAATCCAATTTGCCATCTGATCTAACTTCTGGAGGCAGTCAAAATGATCCTTAGAATTCTTCCCTACCTTATTCCTGTGCTGAGATACAGGCTGCTCCAACCTGCTGTAAAATGCTTGATTTCGAGAGTGAGCGAAACTAATGAAAACATTGTTGGGGTAAAACCTAAAGGGAAAGACCTAGCACCAAATCCAATTTGCCATCTGATCTAACTTCTGGAGGCAGTCAAAATGATCCTTAGAATTCTTCCCTACCTTATTCCTGTGCTGAGATACAGGCTGCTCCAACCTGCTGTAAAAACTGCTGTAAAACCTGCTGTAACAGACCCCAGCGCGTGGCTGAGGAGAGAGGCAGCTTCAGAAGCGCAGCTCTGGGAGTTTGGCTTTTGGCTTTAATTCCCTTGCTTTTCAGGCGGTAAGGGGCTGGTGGCTTGGGACTTTCCAAAGAGAGGAGGAGGGGCAGCGGGCTCGGATTGCCTACCTGCCGGAGGGCAGTGACGTAGCTGGGGGAGGGGTTGCCGCGGAGACCGCGCGCAAACCAAACAGACCCCAGCGCGTGGCTGAGGAGAGAGGCAGCTTCAGAAGCGCAGCTCTGGGAGTTTGGCTTTTGGCTTTAATTCCCTTGCTTTTCAGGCGGTAAGGGGCTGGTGGCTTGGGACTTTCCAAAGAGAGGAGGAGGGGCAGCGGGCTCGGATTGCCTACCTGCCGGAGGGCAGTGACGTAGCTGGGGGAGGGGTTGCCGCGGAGACCGCGCGCAAACCAAACAGACCCCAGCGCGTGGCTGAGGAGAGAGGCAGCTTCAGAAGCGCAGCTCGCCTTCTCACCGACAGGGAAAAAAAAAAAAAAAAAAAAAAAAAAAAAAAAAAAAAAAAAGCCGTGTGGAGAGAGGGTGGTTACTGCAAGATGGTCACCACTAGAGCAAAGGCTAGCAGAAGGACAGTGGGCACCCAAAACAGAGACCACACACAAGCATGCAGATGTTCAGGCAGGTGGCTGCAGTGAGTGCTGGAACCTGGCACTCGACATGGAGGCTGGAGGGAGCAGCTCCTGTTTCAGGTGTGAGCAGGTCAGTGATCTGATGAGCATGGTGGTCAAACTAAAAGAAGAGGTAGAAAGGCTAAGAGATAGAAGAGATGGCGAGCAGAAAATTGACGATTCCCATAATGTAATCTCTTCTAAACCAGAACAGGGGGTAATCTCTTCTAAACCAGAACAGGGGGTAACACTTAGGGGAACAGGGAGTTTGATACCTTCCCAGCAGCAAGCCTCTCAACCTCCCTGTAGTAACCCCCATGAGCAGGGCCAATGGGAACAGGTCTCTGCCCGACGGAAGAAATGCAAACAAAGGAAGTCTGCTCCTGTGAGCAGCACGCTGCCTCCAGTGCAGTTACAGAACAGGTATGAGGCTCTGCAGGAGGAACAGGTCATTGGTAAGGTCGAGGACCCAAGAAGGTCAGAAGCTGCACCAATGACAGGTTTGCCTCAGGCCAGCCATCAAAACTTACCCAGAAAAGAAACCTCGCAGGGTCATCGTCATAGGAGACTCCCTACTGAGGGGAACAGAGGGCCCAATATGCAGACCAGACCCATTTCATAGAGCGGTCTGCTGCCTCCCTGGTGCCCAAGTAAAAGATGTTGTAGATAGAATTCCCAACCTCGTGAGTCCTTCGGACTACTACCCACTGCTGGTCTTTCAGGTGGGCAGTGACGATGTAACAATGAGAGGCTCACAATCTATTAAGAAAGACTTCAGAACCTTAGGGCAAATGCTAAAGGGATCAGGGGCTCAAGTCGTGTTCTCTGCCATCCCTCTAACGTCAGCAATGGATGAGGACACACTGAGGAAGGGCCGACAGATCAATTCATGGCTCAGGGGCTGGTGCCATCGACAGGGCTTTGGGTTCCACAATCACGGACTGGTTTTCAAGGCACCTGAGCTGAAAACAACTCATGGGACACACTTGTCCCAGAGTGGGATAAGAATCCTGGGGCAGGAATTGTCAGGGCTCATTGATAGGGCTTTAAACTAGATTTGAAGGGGGATGGGGTTAATAGTCTCCTGCTGGCTAGTGACAAACAGAGGGGCAGCTCACCAGCAGTAGAGAGAAGGAGAGCTGGTAAGGGCTCTCAACTTGCTACCCTGAGGCAAGCCACGAATGATCCACCAGGACATTCTGTGGAAACCGAGGGGATTTGGCACAAGAGGAGGACAGGGCCAGCCCAGCTGAAGTGCTTCTATGCGAATGCGCGCAGCTTGGGCAATAAACAGGATGAGTTAAGTGCCACTGTGCTGCTGGGATGCCACGACATAGTGGCTGTTACTGAAACTTGGTGGGATGAATCCCATGACTGGGATGTAGGCATAGATGGGTATAAACTCTTTAGGAAGGATAGGCAGGGAAGGAGAGGAGGAGGTGTTGCCCTCTATGTCAATAGCCAGTTGGAATCAGTGGAGCTCCAACTGGGGAGGGATGATAAGCTAGTTGAGAGTGTATGGGTCAAAATTAAAGGCAGGACAGGGGAAGAAGATATTACTGTGGGGGTCTCCTACAGGCCACCTGACCAGCAGGTCCAAGCAGATGAGGCCCTCCATAGGCAAATAGAAGCAGCTTCCAGGTCACAAGCCCTGGTCCTCATGGGTGATTTCAACCACCCGGACATCTGCTGGAGGGACAACACAGCAAGGCACCAGCAATCCAGGATGTTCATGGACTGCATAGAAGACAACTTCCTCCTCCAAATGGTGGAGGAACCAACAAGAAATGGTGCTATGCTGGACCTTGTTCTCACCAACAGGGAAGGGCTGGTAAGCAATGTGAGGCTCATAGACGGCCTTGGCTGCAGTGACCATGAAGCAGTTGAATTTAACATCCTCAGGGCAATCAGGAGGAAGTATTCCAAGCTCATGACCCTAGACTTTAGGCATGCAGATTTTGATCGCTTCAGGGATCTGCTAGCCAAAGTGTCATGGGACAAAGCCCTGGAGGGAAGAGGGACCCAGGACAGCTGGTCAGTATTCAAGGGACCACCTCCTCTGTGTCCAGGAGCTCTGTGTACCAACAAAGAGAAAAGCAGGTAAGAATGCTAGGAGGCCTGCCTGGATGGGCAAGGAGCTACTGGACACACTATTACTTAAAAGGAAACTCTACAGGAAGTGGAGGGAAGGACAGGTAGAACAGGGGGAATACAAGGAAGCTGCCCGAGCAGCAAGAGTCCTGGTCAGGAAAGCCAAAGCAGAGTTTGAGTTGAATCTAGCCAGGGAGATTAAAGGGAATACTAAGAACTTTTACAGGTATATTAATGGGAAGAAGAAGACTAGGGAAGGTGTGGGCCCTCTCAGAAAGGAAAATGGTGACATGGTCACCTGTGATGAGGAAAAGGCTGAGGTACTTAATAACTTCTTTACCTCAGTCTTCACTGCAAGGGCCTCTAGCCACACTCCTGATGTTATGTAAGTCAAAGCCAGGGACGGGGAGGAAGAACTGCCCATTGTAAGTGCAGATCAGGTTCGTGATCATCTGAAGAACCTGAAAGTGTTCAAGTCCATGGGACCCGACGGGTTACACCCACGGGTACTGAGAGAACTGGCAGATGAGGTTGCTAAACCCCTCTCTATTATATTTCAAAAGTCCTGGCAGTCTGGTGAAGTCCCCACAGACTGGAAAAGGGGAAACATTGCCCCCATCTTCAAAAAGGGCAAGAAGGAGGAACCAGGGAACTACAGGCCAGTCAGTCTCACCTCTGTGCCTGGAAAGATCATGGAACAGATCCTCCTGGAGTCACTACTCGCTCAAAAGAATAGTGAAGAGGTGATTGGGAACAGTCAGCATGGCTTTGCCAAGGGCAAATCCTGCCTGACCAACCTGGTGGCCTTCTATGAGCAGGTGACAAAATTAATAGATGAGGGGCGAGCAACTGATGTCGTTTACCTGGACCTGAGCAAAGCCTTTGACACTGTCCCACACCACATCCTGGTCTCCAAACTGGTGACACATGGGTTTGATGGGTGGACCACTAGATGGATAAGGAACTGGCTTGATGGCCGCACCCAAAGAGTGGCTGTCAATGGCTCCATGTCCCAGTGGAGGCCAGTGACAAGTGGAGTCCCTCAGGGATCAGTCCTGGGACCTGTCTTATTCAACATCTTTGTGGGGGACATGGACAGTGGCATTGAGTGCACCCCAAGCAAGTTTGCTGATGACACCAAGCTGTGTGGTGCAGCAGACACGCTGGAGGGAAGGGAGGCCATCCAGAGGGACCTTGACAGGCTGGAGAGGTGGGCACAGGCCAACCTCATGAAGTTCAATAAGAGCAAGTGCAGGGTCCTGCATCTGGGTCGAGGCAATCCCAGGCACAAATACAGGCTGGGCAGTGACTGGCTGGAGGATAGCCCTGAGGAGAGAGACTTGGGGGTGCTGGTGGACAAAAAGCTCAACATGAGCTCTCAGTGTGCACTTGCAGCCCGCAAAGCCAATCAGATCCTGGGCTGCATCAGGAGAAGTGTGGCTAGCAGGTCAAGGGAGGTGATCCTCCCCCTCTACTCAGCCCTGGTGAGACCCCACCTGGAGTACTGTGTCCAGTTCTGGAGCCCCTATTACAAGAGGGATGTGCAGGTGCTGGAACGTGTCCAGAGAAGGGCCACGAGGATGATCAGAGGGCTGGAGCACCTCTCCTATGAGGACAGACTGAAGGAGTTGGGGCTGTACAGTCTGCAGAAGAGAAGGCTCCGAGGTGACCTAATTGTCGCCTTCCAGTATCTGAGGGGGGCCTACAGGAAGGCTGGGGAAGGACTTCTCAGGATATCAGGTAGTGATAGGACTAGGGGGAATGGAATGAAGCTGGAGGTGGGGAGATTCAGGCTGGATGTGAGGAGGAGGTTCTTCACCATGAGAGTGGTGAAACCCTGGAATGGGTTGTCCAGGGAGGTGGTCGAGGCCCCCGTCCCTGGGGGTGTTTAAGAGCAGGCTGGATGAGGCTCTGTCCAGCCTGATCTAGTGTGGGGTGTCCCTGCCCATGGCAGGGGGGTTGGAACTAGATGATCCTTGTGGTCCCTTCCAACCCTGAATGAAACTATGAAACTATGAAACTATGAAAATGCTTGATTTCGAGAGTGAGCGAAACTAATGAAAACATTGTTGGGGTAAAACCTAAAGGGAAAGACCTAGCACCAAATCCAATTTGCCATCTGATCTAACTTCTGGAGGCAGTCAAAATGAGCCTTAGAATTCTTCCCTACCTTATTCCTGTGCTGAGATACAGGCTGCTCCAACCTGCTGTAAAATGCTTGATTTCGAGAGTGAGCGAAACTAATGAAAACATTGTTGGGGTAAAACCTAAAGGGAAAGACCTAGCACCAAATCCAATTTGCCATCTGATCTAACTTCTGGAGGCAGTCAAAATGAGCCTTAGAATTCTTCCCTACCTTATTCCTGTGCTGAGATACAGGCTGCTCCAACCTGCTGTAAAATGCTTGATTTCGAGAGTGAGCGAAACTAATGAAAACATTGTTGGGGTAAAACCTAAAGGGAAAGACCTAGCACCAAATCCAATTTGCCATCTGATCTAACTTCTGGAGGCAGTCAAAATGAGCCTTAGAATTCTTCCCTACCTTATTCCTGTGCTGAGATACAGGCTGCTCCAACCTGCTGTAAAATGCTTGATTTCGAGAGTGAGCGAAACTAATGAAAACATTGTTGGGGTAAAACCTAAAGGGAAAGACCTAGCACCAAATCCAATTTGCCATCTGATCTAACTTCTGGAGGCAGTCAAAATGATCCTTAGAATTCTTCCCTACCTTATTCCTGTGCTGAGATACAGGCTGCTCCAACCTGCTGTAAAATGCTTGATTTCGAGAGTGAGCGAAACTAATGAAAACATTGTTGGGGTAAAACCTAAAGGGAAAGACCTAGCACCAAATCCAATTTGCCATCTGATCTAACTTCTGGAGGCAGTCAAAATGAGCCTTAGAATTCTTCCCTACCTTATTCCTGTGCTGAGATACAGGCTGCTCCAACCTGCTGTAAAATGCTTGATTTCGAGAGTGAGCGAAACTAATGAAAACATTGTTGGGGTAAAACCTAAAGGGAAAGACCTAGCACCAAATCCAATTTGCCATCTGATCTAACTTCTGGAGGCAGTCAAAATGAGCCTTAGAATTCTTCCCTACCTTATTCCTGTGCTGAGATACAGGCTGCTCCAACCTGCTGTAAAATGCTTGATTTCGAGAGTGAGCGAAACTAATGAAAACATTGTTGGGGTAAAACCTAAAGGGAAAGACCTAGCACCAAATCCAATTTGCCATCTGATCTAACTTCTGGAGGCAGTCAAAATGAGCCTTAGAATTCTTCCCTACCTTATTCCTGTGCTGAGATACAGGCTGCTCCAACCTGCTGTAAAATGCTTGATTTCGAGAGTGAGCGAAACTAATGAAAACATTGTTGGGGTAAAACCTAAAGGGAAAGACCTAGCACCAAATCCAATTTGCCATCTGATCTAACTTCTGGAGGCAGTCAAAATGAGCCTTAGAATTCTTCCCTACCTTATTCCTGTGCTGAGATACAGGCTGCTCCAACCTGCTGTAAAATGCTTGATTTCGAGAGTGAGCGAAACTAATGAAAACATTGTTGGGGTAAAACCTAAAGGGAAAGACCTAGCACCAAATCCAATTTGCCATCTGATCTAACTTCTGGAGGCAGTCAAAATGAGCCTTAGAATTCTTCCCTACCTTATTCCTGTGCTGAGATACAGGCTGCTCCAACCTGCTGTAAAATGCTTGATTTCGAGAGTGAGCGAAACTAATGAAAACATTGTTGGGGTAAAACCTAAAGGGAAAGACCTAGCACCAAATCCAATTTGCCATCTGATCTAACTTCTGGAGGCAGTCAAAATGAGCCTTAGAATTCTTCCCTACCTTATTCCTGTGCTGAGATACAGGCTGCTCCAACCTGCTGTAAAATGCTTGATTTCGAGAGTGAGCGAAACTAATGAAAACATTGTTGGGGTAAAACCTAAAGGGAAAGACCTAGCACCAAATCCAATTTGCCATCTGATCTAACTTCTGGAGGCAGTCAAAATGAGCCTTAGAATTCTTCCCTACCTTATTCCTGTGCTGAGATACAGGCTGCTCCAACCTGCTGTAAAATGCTTGATTTCGAGAGTGAGCGAAACTAATGAAAACATTGTTGGGGTAAAACCTAAAGGGAAAGACCTAGCACCAAATCCAATTTGCCATCTGATCTAACTTCTGGAGGCAGTCAAAATGAGCCTTAGAATTCTTCCCTACCTTATTCCTGTGCTGAGATACAGGCTGCTCCAACCTGCTGTAAAATGCTTGATTTCGAGAGTGAGCGAAACTAATGAAAACATTGTTGGGGTAAAACCTAAAGGGAAAGACCTAGCACCAAATCCAATTTGCCATCTGATCTAACTTCTGGAGGCAGTCAAAATGAGCCTTAGAATTCTTCCCTACCTTATTCCTGTGCTGAGATACAGGCTGCTCCAACCTGCTGTAAAATGCTTGATTTCGAGAGTGAGCGAAACTAATGAAAACATTGTTGGGGTAAAACCTAAAGGGAAAGACCTAGCACCAAATCCAATTTGCCATCTGATCTAACTTCTGGAGGCAGTCAAAATGAGCCTTAGAATTCTTCCCTACCTTATTCCTGTGCTGAGATACAGGCTGCTCCAACCTGCTGTAAAATGCTTGATTTCGAGAGTGAGCGAAACTAATGAAAACATTGTTGGGGTAAAACCTAAAGGGAAAGACCTAGCACCAAATCCAATTTGCCATCTGATCTAACTTCTGGAGGCAGTCAAAATGAGCCTTAGAATTCTTCCCTACCTTATTCCTGTGCTGAGATACAGGCTGCTCCAACCTGCTGTAAAATGCTTGATTTCGAGAGTGAGCGAAACTAATGAAAACATTGTTGGGGTAAAACCTAAAGGGAAAGACCTAGCACCAAATCCAATTTGCCATCTGATCTAACTTCTGGAGGCAGTCAAAATGAGCCTTAGAATTCTTCCCTACCTTATTCCTGTGCTGAGATACAGGCTGCTCCAACCTGCTGTAAAATGCTTGATTTCGAGAGTGAGCGAAACTAATGAAAACATTGTTGGGGTAAAACCTAAAGGGAAAGACCTAGCACCAAATCCAATTTGCCATCTGATCTAACTTCTGGAGGCAGTCAAAATGAGCCTTAGAATTCTTCCCTACCTTATTCCTGTGCTGAGATACAGGCTGCTCCAACCTGCTGTAAAATGCTTGATTTCGAGAGTGAGCGAAACTAATGAAAACATTGTTGGGGTAAAACCTAAAGGGAAAGACCTAGCACCAAATCCAATTTGCCATCTGATCTAACTTCTGGAGGCAGTCAAAATGAGCCTTAGAATTCTTCCCTACCTTATTCCTGTGCTGAGATACAGGCTGCTCCAACCTGCTGTAAAATGCTTGATTTCGAGAGTGAGCGAAACTAATGAAAACATTGTTGGGGTAAAACCTAAAGGGAAAGACCTAGCACCAAATCCAATTTGCCATCTGATCTAACTTCTGGAGGCAGTCAAAATGAGCCTTAGAATTCTTCCCTACCTTATTCCTGTGCTGAGATACAGGCTGCTCCAACCTGCTGTAAAATGCTTGATTTCGAGAGTGAGCGAAACTAATGAAAACATTGTTGGGGTAAAACCTAAAGGGAAAGACCTAGCACCAAATCCAATTTGCCATCTGATCTAACTTCTGGAGGCAGTCAAAATGAGCCTTAGAATTCTTCCCTACCTTATTCCTGTGCTGAGATACAGGCTGCTCCAACCTGCTGTAAAATGCTTGATTTCGAGAGTGAGCGAAACTAATGAAAACATTGTTGGGGTAAAACCTAAAGGGAAAGACCTAGCACCAAATCCAATTTGCCATCTGATCTAACTTCTGGAGGCAGTCAAAATGAGCCTTAGAATTCTTCCCTACCTTATTCCTGTGCTGAGATACAGGCTGCTCCAACCTGCTGTAAAATGCTTGATTTCGAGAGTGAGCGAAACTAATGAAAACATTGTTGGGGTAAAACCTAAAGGGAAAGACCTAGCACCAAATCCAATTTGCCATCTGATCTAACTTCTGGAGGCAGTCAAAATGAGCCTTAGAATTCTTCCCTACCTTATTCCTGTGCTGAGATACAGGCTGCTCCAACCTGCTGTAAAATGCTTGATTTCGAGAGTGAGCGAAACTAATGAAAACATTGTTGGGGTAAAACCTAAAGGGAAAGACCTAGCACCAAATCCAATTTGCCATCTGATCTAACTTCTGGAGGCAGTCAAAATGAGCCTTAGAATTCTTCCCTACCTTATTCCTGTGCTGAGATACAGGCTGCTCCAACCTGCTGTAAAATGCTTGATTTCGAGAGTGAGCGAAACTAATGAAAACATTGTTGGGGTAAAACCTAAAGGGAAAGACCTAGCACCAAATCCAATTTGCCATCTGATCTAACTTCTGGAGGCAGTCAAAATGAGCCTTAGAATTCTTCCCTACCTTATTCCTGTGCTGAGATACAGGCTGCTCCAACCTGCTGTAAAATGCTTGATTTCGAGAGTGAGCGAAACTAATGAAAACATTGTTGGGGTAAAACCTAAAGGGAAAGACCTAGCACCAAATCCAATTTGCCATCTGATCTAACTTCTGGAGGCAGTCAAAATGAGCCTTAGAATTCTTCCCTACCTTATTCCTGTGCTGAGATACAGGCTGCTCCAACCTGCTGTAAAATGCTTGATTTCGAGAGTGAGCGAAACTAATGAAAACATTGTTGGGGTAAAACCTAAAGGGAAAGACCTAGCACCAAATCCAATTTGCCATCTGATCTAACTTCTGGAGGCAGTCAAAATGAGCCTTAGAATTCTTCCCTACCTTATTCCTGTGCTGAGATACAGGCTGCTCCAACCTGCTGTAAAATGCTTGATTTCGAGAGTGAGCGAAACTAATGAAAACATTGTTGGGGTAAAACCTAAAGGGAAAGACCTAGCACCAAATCCAATTTGCCATCTGATCTAACTTCTGGAGGCAGTCAAAATGAGCCTTAGAATTCTTCCCTACCTTATTCCTGTGCTGAGATACAGGCTGCTCCAACCTGCTGTAAAATGCTTGATTTCGAGAGTGAGCGAAACTAATGAAAACATTGTTGGGGTAAAACCTAAAGGGAAAGACCTAGCACCAAATCCAATTTGCCATCTGATCTAACTTCTGGAGGCAGTCAAAATGAGCCTTAGAATTCTTCCCTACCTTATTCCTGTGCTGAGATACAGGCTGCTCCAACCTGCTGTAAAATGCTTGATTTCGAGAGTGAGCGAAACTAATGAAAACATTGTTGGGGTAAAACCTAAAGGGAAAGACCTAGCACCAAATCCAATTTGCCATCTGATCTAACTTCTGGAGGCAGTCAAAATGAGCCTTAGAATTCTTCCCTACCTTATTCCTGTGCTGAGATACAGGCTGCTCCAACCTGCTGTAAAATGCTTGATTTCGAGAGTGAGCGAAACTAATGAAAACATTGTTGGGGTAAAACCTAAAGGGAAAGACCTAGCACCAAATCCAATTTGCCATCTGATCTAACTTCTGGAGGCAGTCAAAATGATCCTTAGAATTCTTCCCTACCTTATTCCTGTGCTGAGATACAGGCTGCTCCAACCTGCTGTAAAATGCTTGATTTCGAGAGTGAGCGAAACTAATGAAAACATTGTTGGGGTAAAACCTAAAGGGAAAGACCTAGCACCAAATCCAATTTGCCATCTGATCTAACTTCTGGAGGCAGTCAAAATGAGCATTTGAATTCTTCCCTACCTTATTCCTGTGCTGAGATACAGGCTGCTCCAACCTGCTGTAAAATGCTTGATTTCGAGAGTGAGCGAAACTAATGAAAACATTGTTGGGGTAAAACCTAAAGGGAAAGACCTAGCACCAAATCCAATTTGCCATCTGATCTAACTTCTGGAGGCAGTCAAAATGAGCCTTAGAATTCTTCCCTACCTTATTCCTGTGCTGAGATACAGGCTGCTCCAACCTGCTGTAAAATGCTTGATTTCGAGAGTGAGCGAAACTAATGAAAACATTGTTGGGGTAAAACCTAAAGGGAAAGACCTAGCACCAAATCCAATTTGCCATCTGATCTAACTTCTGGAGGCAGTCAAAATGAGCCTTAGAATTCTTCCCTACCTTATTCCTGTGCTGAGATACAGGCTGCTCCAACCTGCTGTAAAATGCTTGATTTCGAGAGTGAGCGAAACTAATGAAAACATTGTTGGGGTAAAACCTAAAGGGAAAGACCTAGCACCAAATCCAATTTGCCATCTGATCTAACTTCTGGAGGCAGTCAAAATGAGCCTTAGAATTCTTCCCTACCTTATTCCTGTGCTGAGATACAGGCTGCTCCAACCTGCTGTAAAATGCTTGATTTCGAGAGTGAGCGAAACTAATGAAAACATTGTTGGGGTAAAACCTAAAGGGAAAGACCTAGCACCAAATCCAATTTGCCATCTGATCTAACTTCTGGAGGCAGTCAAAATGAGCCTTAGAATTCTTCCCTACCTTATTCCTGTGCTGAGATACAGGCTGCTCCAACCTGCTGTAAAATGCTTGATTTCGAGAGTGAGCGAAACTAATGAAAACATTGTTGGGGTAAAACCTAAAGGGAAAGACCTAGCACCAAATCCAATTTGCCATCTGATCTAACTTCTGGAGGCAGTCAAAATGATCCTTAGAATTCTTCCCTACCTTATTCCTGTGCTGAGATACAGGCTGCTCCAACCTGCTGTAAAATGCTTGATTTCGAGAGTGAGCGAAACTAATGAAAACATTGTTGGGGTAAAACCTAAAGGGAAAGACCTAGCACCAAATCCAATTTGCCATCTGATCTAACTTCTGGAGGCAGTCAAAATGAGCCTTAGAATTCTTCCCTACCTTATTCCTGTGCTGAGATACAGGCTGCTCCAACCTGCTGTAAAATGCTTGATTTCGAGAGTGAGCGAAACTAATGAAAACATTGTTGGGGTAAAACCTAAAGGGAAAGACCTAGCACCAAATCCAATTTGCCATCTGATCTAACTTCTGGAGGCAGTCAAAATGATCCTTAGAATTCTTCCCTACCTTATTCCTGTGCTGAGATACAGGCTGCTCCAACCTGCTGTAAAATGCTTGATTTCGAGAGTGAGCGAAACTAATGAAAACATTGTTGGGGTAAAACCTAAAGGGAAAGACCTAGCACCAAATCCAATTTGCCATCTGATCTAACTTCTGGAGGCAGTCAAAATGAGCCCTAGAATTCTTCCCTACCTTATTCCTGTGCTGAGATACAGGCTGCTCCAACCTGCTGTAAAATGCTTGATTTCGAGAGTGAGCGAAACTAATGAAAACATTGTTGGGGTAAAACCTAAAGGGAAAGACCTAGCACCAAATCCAATTTGCCATCTGATCTAACTTCTGGAGGCAGTCAAAATGAGCCTTAGAATTCTTCCCTACCTTATTCCTGTGCTGAGATACAGGCTGCTCCAACCTGCTGTAAAATGCTTGATTTCGAGAGTGAGCGAAACTAATGAAAACATTGTTGGGGTAAAACCTAAAGGGAAAGACCTAGCACCAAATCCAATTTGCCATCTGATCTAACTTCTGGAGGCAGTCAAAATGAGCATTTGAATTCTTCCCTACCTTATTCCTGTGCTGAGATACAGGCTGCTCCAACCTGCTGTAAAATGCTTGATTTCGAGAGTGAGCGAAACTAATGAAAACATTGTTGGGGTAAAACCTAAAGGGAAAGACCTAGCACCAAATCCAATTTGCCATCTGATCTAACTTCTGGAGGCAGTCAAAATGAGCCTTAGAATTCTTCCCTACCTTATTCCTGTGCTGAGATACAGGCTGCTCCAACCTGCTGTAAAATGCTTGATTTCGAGAGTGAGCGAAACTAATGAAAACATTGTTGGGGTAAAACCTAAAGGGAAAGACCTAGCACCAAATCCAATTTGCCATCTGATCTAACTTCTGGAGGCAGTCAAAATGATCCTTAGAATTCTTCCCTACCTTATTCCTGTGCTGAGATACAGGCTGCTCCAACCTGCTGTAAAATGCTTGATTTCGAGAGTGAGCGAAACTAATGAAAACATTGTTGGGGTAAAACCTAAAGGGAAAGACCTAGCACCAAATCCAATTTGCCATCTGATCTAACTTCTGGAGGCAGTCAAAATGAGCCTTAGAATTCTTCCCTACCTTATTCCTGTGCTGAGATACAGGCTGCTCCAACCTGCTGTAAAATGCTTGATTTCGAGAGTGAGCGAAACTAATGAAAACATTGTTGGGGTAAAACCTAAAGGGAAAGACCTAGCACCAAATCCAATTTGCCATCTGATCTAACTTCTGGAGGCAGTCAAAATGAGCCTTAGAATTCTTCCCTACCTTATTCCTGTGCTGAGATACAGGCTGCTCCAACCTGCTGTAAAATGCTTGATTTCGAGAGTGAGCGAAACTAATGAAAACATTGTTGGGGTAAAACCTAAAGGGAAAGACCTAGCACCAAATCCAATTTGCCATCTGATCTAACTTCTGGAGGCAGTCAAAATGAGCCCTAGAATTCTTCCCTACCTTATTCCTGTGCTGAGATACAGGCTGCTCCAACCTGCTGTAAAATGCTTGATTTCGAGAGTGAGCGAAACTAATGAAAACATTGTTGGGGTAAAACCTAAAGGGAAAGACCTAGCACCAAATCCAATTTGCCATCTGATCTAACTTCTGGAGGCAGTCAAAATGAGCCCTAGAATTCTTCCCTACCTTATTCCTGTGCTGAGATACAGGCTGCTCCAACCTGCTGTAAAATGCTTGATTTCGAGAGTGAGCGAAACTAATGAAAACATTGTTGGGGTAAAACCTAAAGGGAAAGACCTAGCACCAAATCCAATTTGCCATCTGATCTAACTTCTGGAGGCAGTCAAAATGATCCTTAGAATTCTTCCCTACCTTATTCCTGTGCTGAGATACAGGCTGCTCCAACCTGCTGTAAAATGCTTGATTTCGAGAGTGAGCGAAACTAATGAAAACATTGTTGGGGTAAAACCTAAAGGGAAAGACCTAGCACCAAATCCAATTTGCCATCTGATCTAACTTCTGGAGGCAGTCAAAATGAGCATTTGAATTCTTCCCTACCTTATTCCTGTGCTGAGATACAGGCTGCTCCAACCTGCTGTAAAATGCTTGATTTCGAGAGTGAGCGAAACTAATGAAAACATTGTTGGGTTAAAACCTAAAGGGAAAGACCTAGCACCAAATCCAATTTGCCATCTGATCTAACTTCTGGAGGCAGTCAAAATGAGCCTTAGAATTCTTCCCTACCTTATTCCTGTGCTGAGATACAGGCTGCTCCAACCTGCTGTAAAATGCTTGATTTCGAGAGTGAGCGAAACTAATGAAAACATTGTTGGGGTAAAACCTAAAGGGAAAGACCTAGCACCAAATCCAATTTGCCATCTGATCTAACTTCTGGAGGCAGTCAAAATGAGCCTTAGAATTCTTCCCTACCTTATTCCTGTGCTGAGATACAGGCTGCTCCAACCTGCTGTAAAATGCTTGATTTCGAGAGTGAGCGAAACTAATGAAAACATTGTTGGGGTAAAACCTAAAGGGAAAGACCTAGCACCAAATCCAATTTGCCATCTGATCTAACTTCTGGAGGCAGTCAAAATGAGCCTTAGAATTCTTCCCTACCTTATTCCTGTGCTGAGATACAGGCTGCTCCAACCTGCTGTAAAATGCTTGATTTCGAGAGTGAGCGAAACTAATGAAAACATTGTTGGGGTAAAACCTAAAGGGAAAGACCTAGCACCAAATCCAATTTGCCATCTGATCTAACTTCTGGAGGCAGTCAAAATGAGCCTTAGAATTCTTCCCTACCTTATTCCTGTGCTGAGATACAGGCTGCTCCAACCTGCTGTAAAATGCTTGATTTCGAGAGTGAGCGAAACTAATGAAAACATTGTTGGGGTAAAACCTAAAGGGAAAGACCTAGCACCAAATCCAATTTGCCATCTGATCTAACTTCTGGAGGCAGTCAAAATGAGCCTTAGAATTCTTCCCTACCTTATTCCTGTGCTGAGATACAGGCTGCTCCAACCTGCTGTAAAATGCTTGATTTCGAGAGTGAGCGAAACTAATGAAAACATTGTTGGGGTAAAACCTAAAGGGAAAGACCTAGCACCAAATCCAATTTGCCATCTGATCTAACTTCTGGAGGCAGTCAAAATGAGCATTTGAATTCTTCCCTACCTTATTCCTGTGCTGAGATACAGGCTGCTCCAACCTGCTGTAAAATGCTTGATTTCGAGAGTGAGCGAAACTAATGAAAACATTGTTGGGGTAAAACCTAAAGGGAAAGACCTAGCACCAAATCCAATTTGCCATCTGATCTAACTTCTGGAGGCAGTCAAAATGAGCCTTAGAATTCTTCCCTACCTTATTCCTGTGCTGAGATACAGGCTGCTCCAACCTGCTGTAAAATGCTTGATTTCGAGAGTGAGCGAAACTAATGAAAACATTGTTGGGGTAAAACCTAAAGGGAAAGACCTAGCACCAAATCCAATTTGCCATCTGATCTAACTTCTGGAGGCAGTCAAAATGATCCTTAGAATTCTTCCCTACCTTATTCCTGTGCTGAGATACAGGCTGCTCCAACCTGCTGTAAAATGCTTGATTTCGAGAGTGAGCGAAACTAATGAAAACATTGTTGGGGTAAAACCTAAAGGGAAAGACCTAGCACCAAATCCAATTTGCCATCTGATCTAACTTCTGGAGGCAGTCAAAATGAGCCTTAGAATTCTTCCCTACCTTATTCCTGTGCTGAGATACAGGCTGCTCCAACCTGCTGTAAAATGCTTGATTTCGAGAGTGAGCGAAACTAATGAAAACATTGTTGGGGTAAAACCTAAAGGGAAAGACCTAGCACCAAATCCAATTGGCCATCTGATCTAACTTCTGGAGGCAGTCAAAATGAGCCTTAGAATTCTTCCCTACCTTATTCCTGTGCTGAGATACAGGCTGCTCCAACCTGCTGTAAAATGCTTGATTTCGAGAGTGAGCGAAACTAATGAAAACATTGTTGGGGTAAAACCTAAAGGGAAAGACCTAGCACCAAATCCAATTTGCCATCTGATCTAACTTCTGGAGGCAGTCAAAATGAGCCTTAGAATTCTTCCCTACCTTATTCCTGTGCTGAGATACAGGCTGCTCCAACCTGCTGTAAAATGCTTGATTTCGAGAGTGAGCGAAACTAATGAAAACATTGTTGGGGTAAAACCTAAAGGGAAAGACCTAGCACCAAATCCAATTTGCCATCTGATCTAACTTCTGGAGGCAGTCAAAATGAGCCCTAGAATTCTTCCCTACCTTATTCCTGTGCTGAGATACAGGCTGCTCCAACCTGCTGTAAAATGCTTGATTTCGAGAGTGAGCGAAACTAATGAAAACATTGTTGGGGTAAAACCTAAAGGGAAAGACCTAGCACCAAATCCAATTTGCCATCTGATCTAACTTCTGGAGGCAGTCAAAATGATCCTTAGAATTCTTCCCTACCTTATTCCTGTGCTGAGATACAGGCTGCTCCAACCTGCTGTAAAATGCTTGATTTCGAGAGTGAGCGAAACTAATGAAAACATTGTTGGGGTAAAACCTAAAGGGAAAGACCTAGCACCAAATCCAATTTGCCATCTGATCTAACTTCTGGAGGCAGTCAAAATGAGCATTTGAATTCTTCCCTACCTTATTCCTGTGCTGAGATACAGGCTGCTCCAACCTGCTGTAAAATGCTTGATTTCGAGAGTGAGCGAAACTAATGAAAACATTGTTGGGGTAAAACCTAAAGGGAAAGACCTAGCACCAAATCCAATTTGCCATCTGATCTAACTTCTGGAGGCAGTCAAAATGAGCCTTAGAATTCTTCCCTACCTTATTCCTGTGCTGAGATACAGGCTGCTCCAACCTGCTGTAAAATGCTTGATTTCGAGAGTGAGCGAAACTAATGAAAACATTGTTGGGGTAAAACCTAAAGGGAAAGACCTAGCACCAAATCCAATTTGCCATCTGATCTAACTTCTGGAGGCAGTCAAAATGATCCTTAGAATTCTTCCCTACCTTATTCCTGTGCTGAGATACAGGCTGCTCCAACCTGCTGTAAAATGCTTGATTTCGAGAGTGAGCGAAACTAATGAAAACATTGTTGGGGTAAAACCTAAAGGGAAAAACCTAGCACCAAATCCAATTTGCCATCTGATCTAACTTCTGGAGGCAGTCAAAATGAGCCCTAGAATTCTTCCCTACCTTATTCCTGTGCTGAGATACAGGCTGCTCCAACCTGCTGTAAAATGCTTGATTTCGAGAGTGAGCGAAACTAATGAAAACATTGTTGGGGTAAAACCTAAAGGGAAAGACCTAGCACCAAATCCAATTTGCCATCTGATCTAACTTCTGGAGGCAGTCAAAATGAGCCTTAGAATTCTTCCCTACTTTATTCCTGTGCTGAGATACAGGCTGCTCCAACCTGCTGTAAAATGCTTGATTTCGAGAGTGAGCGAAACTAATGAAAACATTGTTGGGGTAAAACCTAAAGGGAAAGACCTAGCACCAAATCCAATTTGCCATCTGATCTAACTTCTGGAGGCAGTCAAAATGAGCATTTGAATTCTTCCCTACCTTATTCCTGTGCTGAGATACAGGCTGCTCCAACCCGCTGTAAAATGCTTGATTTCGAGAGTGAGCGAAACTAATGAAAACATTGTTGGGGTAAAACCTAAAGGGAAAGACCTAGCACCAAATCCAATTTGCCATCTGATCTAACTTCTGGAGGCAGTCAAAATGAGCCTTAGAATTCTTCCCTACCTTATTCCTGTGCTGAGATACAGGCTGCTCCAACCTGCTGTAAAATGCTTGATTTCGAGAGTGAGCGAAACTAATGAAAACATTGTTGGGGTAAAACCTAAAGGGAAAGACCTAGCACCAAATCCAATTTGCCATCTGATCTAACTTCTGGAGGCAGTCAAAATGAGCATTTGAATTCTTCCCTACCTTATTCCTGTGCTGAGATACAGGCTGCTCCAACCCGCTGTAAAATGCTTGATTTCGAGAGTGAGCGAAACTAATGAAAACATTGTTGGGGTAAAACCTAAAGGGAAAGACCTAGCACCAAATCCAATTTGCCATCTGATCTAACTTCTGGAGGCAGTCAAAATGAGCCTTAGAATTCTTCCCTACCTTATTCCTGTGCTGAGATACAGGCTGCTCCAACCTGCTGTAAAATGCTTGATTTCGAGAGTGAGCGAAACTAATGAAAACATTGTTGGGGTAAAACCTAAAGGGAAAGACCTAGCACCAAATCCAATTTGCCATCTGATCTAACTTCTGGAGGCACTCAAAATGATCCTTAGAATTCTTCCCTACCTTATTCCTGTGCTGAGATACAGGCTGCTCCAACCTGCTGTAAAATGCTTGATTTCGAGAGTGAGCGAAACTAATGAAAACATTGTTGGGGTAAAACCTAAAGGGAAAGACCTAGCACCAAATCCAATTTGCCATCTGATCTAACTTCTGGAGGCAGTCAAAATGATCCTTAGAATTCTTCCCTACCTTATTCCTGTGCTGAGATACAGGCTGCTCCAACCTGCTGTAAAATGCTTGATTTCGAGAGTGAGCGAAACTAATGAAAACATTGTTGGGGTAAAACCTAAAGGGAAAGACCTAGCACCAAATCCAATTTGCCATCTGATCTAACTTCTGGAGGCAGTCAAAATGAGCCTTAGAATTCTTCCCTACCTTATTCCTGTGCTGAGATACAGGCTGCTCCAACCTGCTGTAAAATGCTTGATTTCGAGAGTGAGCGAAACTAATGAAAACATTGTTGGGGTAAAACCTAAAGGGAAAGACCTAGCACCAAATCCAATTTGCCATCTGATCTAACTTCTGGAGGCAGTCAAAATGAGCATTTGAATTCTTCCCTACCTTATTCCTGTGCTGAGATACAGGCTGCTCCAACCCGCTGTAAAATGCTTGATTTCGAGAGTGAGCGAAACTAATGAAAACATTGTTGGGGTAAAACTTAAAGGGAAAGACCTAGCACCAAATCCAATTTGCCATCTGATCTAACTTCTGGAGGCAGTCAAAATGAGCCTTAGAATTCTTCCCTACCTTATTCCTGTGCTGAGATACAGGCTGCTCCAACCTGCTGTAAAATGCTTGATTTCGAGAGTGAGCGAAACTAATGAAAACATTGTTGGGGTAAAACCTAAAGGGAAAGACCTAGCACCAAATCCAATTTGCCATCTGATCTAACTTCTGGAGGCAGTCAAAATGATCCTTAGAATTCTTCCCTACCTTATTCCTGTGCTGAGATACAGGCTGCTCCAACGTGCTGTAAAATGCTTGATTTCGAGAGTGAGCGAAACTAATGAAAACATTGTTGGGGTAAAACCTAAAGGGAAAGACCTAGCACCAAATCCAATTTGCCATCTGATCTAACTTCTGGAGGCAGTCAAAATGAGCCTTAGAATTCTTCCCTACCTTATTCCTGTGCTGAGATACAGGCTGCTCCAACCTGCTGTAAAATGCTTGATTTCGAGAGTGAGCGAAACTAATGAAAACATTGTTGGGGTAAAACCTAAAGGGAAAGACCTAGCACCAAATCCAATTTGCCATCTGATCTAACTTCTGGAGGCAGTCAAAATGAGCCTTAGAATTCTTCCCTACCTTATTCCTGTGCTGAGATACAGGCTGCTCCAACCTGCTGTAAAATGCTTGATTTCGAGAGTGAGCGAAACTAATGAAAACATTGTTGGGGTAAAACCTAAAGGGAAAGACCTAGCACCAAATCCAATTTGCCATCTGATCTAACTTCTGGAGGCAGTCAAAATGAGCCTTAGAATTCTTCCCTACCTTATTCCTGTGCTGAGATACAGGCTGCTCCAACCTGCTGTAAAATGCTTGATTTCGAGAGTGAGCGAAACTAATGAAAACATTGTTGGGGTAAAACCTAAAGGGAAAGACCTAGCACCAAATCCAATTTGCCATCTGATCTAACTTCTGGAGGCAGTCAAAATGAGCCTTAGAATTCTTCCCTACCTTATTCCTGTGCTGAGATACAGGCTGCTCCAACCTGCTGTAAAATGCTTGATTTCGAGAGTGAGCGAAACTAATGAAAACATTGTTGGGGTAAAACCTAAAGGGAAAGACCTAGCACCAAATCCAATTTGCCATCTGATCTAACTTCTGGAGGCAGTCAAAATGAGCCTTAGAATTCTTCCCTACCTTATTCCTGTGCTGAGATACAGGCTGCTCCAACCTGCTGTAAAATGCTTGATTTCGAGAGTGAGCGAAACTAATGAAAACATTGTTGGGGTAAAACCTAAAGGGAAAGACCTAGCACCAAATCCAATTTGCCATCTGATCTAACTTCTGGAGGCAGTCAAAATGAGCCTTAGAATTCTTCCCTACCTTATTCCTGTGCTGAGATACAGGCTGCTCCAACCTGCTGTAAAATGCTTGATTTCGAGAGTGAGCGAAACTAATGAAAACATTGTTGGGGTAAAACCTAAAGGGAAAGACCTAGCACCAAATCCAATTTGCCATCTGATCTAACTTCTGGAGGCAGTCAAAATGAGCCTTAGAATTCTTCCCTACCTTATTCCTGTGCTGAGATACAGGCTGCTCCAACCTGCTGTAAAATGCTTGATTTCGAGAGTGAGCGAAACTACTGAAAACATTGTTGGGGGTAAAACCTAAAGGGAAAGACCTAGCACCAAATCCAATTTGCCATCTGATCTAACTTCTGGAGGCAGTCAAAATGAGCCCTAGAATTCTTCCCTACCTTATTCCTGTGCTGAGATACAGGCTGCTCCAACCTGCTGTAAAATGCTTGATTTCGAGAGTGAGCGAAACTAATGAAAACATTGTTGGGGTAAAACCTAAAGGGAAAGACCTAGCACCAAATCCAATTTGCCATCTGATCTAACTTCTGGAGGCAGTCAAAATGAGCCTTAGAATTCTTCCCTACCTTATTCCTGTGCTGAGATACAGGCTGCTCCAACCTGCTGTAAAATGCTTGATTTCGAGAGTGAGCGAAACTAATGAAAACATTGTTGGGGTAAAACCTAAAGGGAAAGACCTAGCACCAAATCCAATTTGCCATCTGATCTAACTTCTGGAGGCAGTCAAAATGAGCCTTAGAATTCTTCCCTACCTTATTCCTGTGCTGAGATACAGGCTGCTCCAACCTGCTGTAAAATGCTTGATTTCGAGAGTGAGCGAAACTAATGAAAACATTGTTGGGGTAAAACCTAAAGGGAAAGACCTAGCACCAAATCCAATTTGCCATCTGATCTAACTTCTGGAGGCAGTCAAAATGAGCCTTAGAATTCTTCCCTACCTTATTCCTGTGCTGAGATACAGGCTGCTCCAACCTGCTGTAAAATGCTTGATTTCGAGAGTGAGCGAAACTAATGAAAACAATGAGCCTTAGAATTCTTCCCTACCTTATTCCTGTGCTGAGATACAGGCTGCTCCAACCTGCTGTAAAATGCTTGATTTCGAGAGTGAGCGAAACTAATGAAAACATTGTTGGGGTAAAACCTAAAGGGAAAGACCTAGCACCAAATCCAATTTGCCATCTGATCTAACTTCTGGAGGGGCAGTCAAAATGAGCCCCTAGAATTCTTCCCTACCTTATTCCTGTGCTGAGATACAGGCTGCTCCAACCTGCTGTAAAATGCTTGATTTCGAGAGTGAGCGAAACTAATGAAAACATTGTTGGGGTAAAACCTAAAGGGAAAGACCTTAGCACCAAATCCAATTTGCCATCTGATCTAACTTCTGGAGGCAGTCCA